>NC_056743.1:281969708-282054708 GCF_019279795.1 Protopterus annectens
AGAAATAAATAACAAAATTTTTAATAAATTAGAATGTAGAATGGAAGAAGAAGAGTGATCATATGAAACTCCTAGATATTTGAGGGAGTATACTGTGCAAAACTAGGAGTATGGAAATAGATGCTGCCTATGTGCTAGAGGGTTGATTGAGAAAATAAAGGATTTGTTTTGGTTAATTTGGTAATCTGAAATATAGGCAAAGGTATTCAAAGACATAACTAGTTTCTTGGTGTCAGACAAGGGATGCTCAAGATTCAGATTATCTGCAAAGGCAGTCAAGTTAGTATTAGTATTGAAAATTTTAGGAATTGAATGATAGGTTCTCTGCAAAAAATATAAGAAGAAGGGTTCTAAATATAAGTTGAACAGAAGAAGGGATAGAGGGCACCCCTGCCTAGTACCATTAGAAATCTTTATCAGTTGAGAATATTGCTTGTTTATATAAAGGCGTGTGTAAGAGCTCTTGTATAAAGTTTTAATAATGTTGACAAAATGTAGAGGGGATGTCAAAGAAAGACAATACCATGTACAGAAAATTCCAATTGACTCGGTCAAAGGCCTTGCATGCGTCTAAAATCACAGCATATCTAGGGTTTCTGTCTTTTTTGGTGAGATTTATCATGGTTTCCAAGGTTAAAGTATTGTCCCAGGTATGTCTACTGTACATAAAACCCGCTTGTTCTGTAGAGATTAAGGACTGTATAGTTTTTTTAAGCCTGCTTGCAAGGATAGCCTAAATAATTTTTATGTCCACATTCAGAGAGATTGGCCTATAGTTGTTTAAGTTGGAACAATCTAGGTTATTTTTAGGGATTAGTATAGTTTTAAAGTGGTTAATATAAAGGTCAGTAATACCATTATTTGAGATACACTCATATAATTTAAGCAGGATGGGAGCTAAGGCAGATTTAAATGTTTTATAAAAATTGGGAGAGCAGCCATCCGGACCTGGGGTTTTCCCTAATTTAAGATTATCTATGGCCTCAAGGATCTCTAGGATAGACAAAGGGGCTGAGAGGATATTTTTCTGAGTTTCATTTAATTTTGGAAAAGTAAGGCTTTTCAGATAGTTTTCCATCTCAGTACAGGAGGAATGAAGATTATTTCTAGAATAAATATCCAAATATATTTGGTAAAATAGTTGAATAATTTATGTATCTGATTTATATAGTGTATTTTAATGCTGAATAAGTGCAATTCTAGGGGATTTAAGCTTGTTTTCTATCAATCTAGCTAGAGCTTTGGAAGGGGTTTGAATCTATTAGGAGTATTTAGTTATATATCTTAATACTTGGAGGGAGTAGTTAGATTGATGAAGTTCAAAAAGTTCTCTTTGCTTAATTAACTCTTTTTCCGTGTCCAGGGAGTAGTTAGCTAGGAGCTTATCATTTAGAATCTTAGTCTCTGACAATAACCCATTTTCCCTTCTCCTTTCTCATTTTTTTAAGATAGGGGAATTTTTATTAAAAAATCTAGCTAAGTACAGTTTTGCATGCCACCCATCTAACATCAAAAGGAATATCCAGATCCCAAGAAGCAGAAAAGAGTTCTTTTAAAATTAGGGTAATTTCTTAAATTACTTTCTGGTCCTTTAGTGTGTTACTGTTTAGAGACCAGTTAGAGCCTCTATCTACTAGGGATATATTTGGTGTAAAGTCTATTCCTAAGACTATCATTGAATGATCTGAAAGGAATCTAGGTTCAGTTAAGAATTTAATTTGCCTTTTAGCTAGGATATTAGACACTAGAAAAAGTATATACGAGACCAAGAGTGGTGACACTTGGAGAAATATGTGAAAAAAATTGTTATTCCCAGAATAGCTATCAAAGGAAACCGGGTCCATCAAATCAAAATCAGAAATTAACTCTCTCAAAGCTAGGGAGTCTTGAGTGCTATGAACTTTAGATTTACTGGAGCGGTCAACTTTAGGGTCAATAACAGTATTCCAATCCCCTGTCTAAAATATAAAGGTGATTTGGGAATTTAAGTAAAAAATTATAAATTTTTAGGATGAATTCTAGTTGGCCTGAGCATGGTCCATAAAGGTTTAGAAATAAAACTGGTTTGTCAAAATGTTGAGTTCAGCATGCAAAGTAGCACCATCTACCCTCTTGGTCAGCCCCTTTGTCGACAATTGAATGTTTAAAGGAATTTTTAATAATGATCGCTACTCCCCTATTAAAACCCCTATTATTGAGAGAGAAAGAATAAAATACATAGTAGATAAGCATGACTTTGTCATAATTTCGAAATTCAGTTGAAAACCAAAATACAAACAATATTTACAATAAATATACATCACTAATCCAACTCCAAATGAAGGCATCAGAAACCCTTCTTATCATATCCAAATAGCTTCCAATAAGAGTTTAAGCAGTTGTAGGAGTTGGTCAACTACATAGGATTAGACCCATTTCACTAGCCAAGTAGATTACTGAATAAGGTAGCTTAGTAGACTATAAAATTAGAAACACATAACTAATACTCAGAAAACGGCTAGTGAAATATATGCAAAGGGAGGTATCGAGATAGGGGAATATATTTCTATAGGCTTACAATTATAAAATAAGACTGTTTAACATATACTCCGTCCCCTTAAAAAAAGCCTGATATAACCTAGTTTAAACATATTAAAACATTCTAATTACTTGTATTAGTAGCATAACATAGCAGAGAACCGCAGTACAATTTTCCAGTTACTGAACTCACAAAATGTGCTAAAAACATTGAATAAGAAAATATTAACACCTATAAAAGCCAGGTTGATGGAGAGCAGCTACTTTGTTTTATATTGTATGATGAGAACGAGGAGGACCAAGTTAGTATTTAACTAACTTTCAAGTTGGATCCATTAACCTGATTTTGATGGACAAGCCTCCCATTGCAACCACAACTTTTATATTATCATTAAAGTATGTCTTAGGTGCCACAAGATGAACTGAAAAATGAATTAGTACACAAAACATTATCGTGTAGAGTAGTAACACAGCAGAATAATAACCCCTGAACATGAATTCTGCAATCCTTCTGTAACCGAGAGTTATAGCAAGTTATATATAAAACCAAGAATTTTCCAACAAGTTTAAACAACATATAAAAGGACTGACAACAGTTCGAGGCTCCAAGCTAAGACCACAGGTGAAAAGGGTGTCTTAGGGGAGACCCTATTCTAGCTCTAAAACTAGGAAGTGGCTGCACAGTTACAAAAACAACTCTCATCCTTCCCAGCAGCAGAACCCAATTAGTAACTTGTTCAATGATCAAGCAGACAGTCCGGATGAAACGAAGCTGAACCAAACACTCTTAGACTGGAGAAAATGGTCTTCCTGGAAGAAAGAGGAGAAATAAAAAAATATATATATCAACAAGTGACACAGAGCCTCCTTAACTCAGACACAGCACCGCAGGCCACCAGGGGAATTACGCTAACATACTTCTGGCTTAGAAGGTGCACCAGCAAGGTCTTGATAAGGTTGTCACTCTCAAAGTTTCCTCAGCCAACCAAATCCAAAATAAACGTTCCTAGGATCAGCCGGTGAACAGCGGAAGCAAGACTCAGTCCCAAATAAACGTTTTTAATTACTGGAAAGTTATTGACCATCATCAGTGACCATTAAATGTGATTGGAAATTACAGTTGTAGCCTCCGATAAGTAAAACAATGCAGTCAGGTGCTTCATTGATTAGTCGGAGCCAAGCCAAAGCACTTAGTGAAAACTGAGTCTGCTTCTTTGGGCAAGGACATAGAATATTTAATTTCTTTATAGAAGAAGGACAAGGAACACAGGAACTTCATTTGGAACTTGATTTTACGTGATATAAGGTCAGCACAGTAGGGAGAAAGTTTGCAGTGCTTCTGTCTTATTTCAGGAGGTAGATCTTGGGAGATGACAATTGACTGATTATTCCATACAAAATGGTTTAGTTTTTTATAGGCTGAAAGGATGGCTTCAACATCTTGATGGTTAAGAAGTTTAACATAGATGGGTCTTGGGACTGAAGTAGTTTGTTGTTTCCACAGAGCTCTATGTGCTCTTTCAATGATGCATTCAGTTGTGGGGCGTCTCTCATGCAGCAGGTTATTAAAATTTGTGTAATGGTTTCAAGCAGGTTTGGTTCATATTTCTCAGATAAACCCCTAATTATAAGGTTATTACACCTACTTCTAGCCTCTAAATCCAACATTTTTGATTGAATGTCATTTATTGTTTTATCCGTAATTTTCAGCTCATATTTTAGGTGTTCAATCTCCATTTTGTTTGTCTTGGATCTCCCTTCAACTAGTTCCAAATGCTCAGCAATTTGGTTGATTGAAGTCCTGAAAGAGTTCATTTTTTTCAGACAGATCTTGTATAGCAGATTGCAGAGGTAGCAGAGTGCTTTTCAGCTCATCCATTTGATTTGTTCCATCGGCCTTCTGCTTGTCTGGCTCCTTTGAATGCTCTTGATAGGTTTTGGAAGTTCTCTGTCTCTTAAGAACAACATTTGTTTAGAAGAAGATATAGACGATAATTTAGTTTTAGATGTTTAGGTATCCATATTTTCAGCTTCTTTTGGCATTTTTTTTACTTCGTTTTTGCCTAGATGATCTTCTCGTGGTTGTTGTCTGTTACTGTAGTGCTGAAGCCTTAGGCCTCTATAAATCCATGTGTATGTTCGTTTTTAGGTATTTGCTGAGCAATAAGTATAGAACTAAAGTTCCAAACCAGCAATTTTTAGTTTTTTCAGATAGATCAGACCTAAATCAGATGAATCTTCAGAGATAAAGGGTCTTCACCAAGGAATTACTGATTTTTTGTAGTCAACCTACTGAGTAGTGCAGGAGCTATGTGGAGAGCTTACTTCTCAAATGACCACCCATCTTGGACTCCTTTAAGTACACATAATTAATATCTGCATCATGATGAATACAAGAAAAGAAAAAAAGAGGACTTTTAGTGTTTTTGAACTTTATGACATGTATTATATATAGGAGTATTTGGATGTAAAATTGTTTGATGCCTTAGAATCATTCATGTTACAGTACCATTTAGGGCTGAAATGATTGAGTTGTTTTGTGACTATCAGCCAATGGCCAAATGCTATTTATGTAAATATATTATTGATACTGGACTGATATACCAATACTTAGTTTCAATAATATAAGATTCTATTTTGTCAGATACTTTTTTGAGCTATTACACCAATAGTGGGGAATATGAATATATATATATATATATATATATATATATATATATATATATATATATATATCTTGGAGTACAGTTGATAATATTGTGTCCCTAAGATATATTGCCGTCATGGATCTTATTCATATTTTACAAGGCTCGTCGGCCTGTAAGGATAATTTACTTATTTTTGATTCCTGTACCCAGCCGACTAATATGGATCATGCAGGGACTTTATAGAGTCTAGCTCTTGTAAAGACATCTTTCAAACACTTTCTGGGGATATGAAAGAATTAAGAACACATACATGGCATCTTAGGTTATTTAAGGCCTATTCCAGTAAAAACATTACACCAAGGGGAGTAAGGGTTAAAAAACAACCATTTGTTTACTTACACAATGGGAGGAAGCACAACAATCTGCTTTTATGGCTTTTGTTAAGATTTTGATTGAATTTTATGAAGACAGGCTACTAGCTTTATCTAAAACTATTACTCACTTTTGTGATCAGGTTAAAGTTTTTAAAGATAAACCTGCTTATTTATAACAGATATTTTTACTCTCTAGTGGATTGATCCAATTTGAAAAGACTTAAAATCTAGGATTATTAAAAATTTTCAATGTTGCACCAGTGATTATTCTGCAGGTAAACTCTTTGAACTTAGAAAATCAATTCAGTTCAGTGATAAGAAGCCCCCAACAATGGTTAATTTCAAGAGAAAAAGGACGCGCTCTATTTTAAAGAATCTAAAATTTCTTCTGACACTTGAGCTGATGAGTTTATCAACCACAGATAATGAGTATACTACACTATTAAACTCTCCAGCTAACAAGAAAGGGAATGATGATTTTCCTTTAGGAGCGTTAGAAGGGGTGGGAGAAAACACAGAGTTAGTAAGCACAAATTTGGAGTCTATATTGGCAATGATGGTACACAAATAAATACCAGACATAATGTTCACAATATTTCTTCAGTGGTGTTAACTCAAGCAGGTTGTAATCCATTAAAGAAAGGTATGGGATTTGTTCCTAACATTGCAGTGTCTGAACATGTTTTTGCTCAAAATGTCATGGCCTTTTGTAGAACTGTAAATTTAAAATTGCATTTTGCACAAACTTCTAATATTAATCAATATTTGCTTGAGTTTAGATTTAGAACCTCTTCATTTATGCCTCCCATGAATAAGCATGTTGCAATGTTACAAAATTTAGTGTTGAAGGATCTACATTTTTCACATTATGTACATGCGCATGATGGCCGGGATAATCTAACTAATGTTGATCATCAAGCTTTGCATAGACTTAGTAATAATCAGCAGACTGTCATCAATCAGGCAGACAAAGAGAGTGCTGTGGTAGTCTGGAACTGGGAAATGTATTATAATGAAGCCTTCAACTAATTATCAGACCATCAGTATTATCAATTGATGTTTCTGGATCCTACCTCAATCTTTAAAATAGAGATTGATAAGCTCTTACTTTTAGCTTTTTAGGAGGGCATCATTTCTAAGGAAGTTAGATTTCATTTGACATTAGTAACCCCCACTAGACAATTTTTTTTTTACATGTTACCAAAGATTCATAAAAATTATAATCAACCTCCAGGGAGACCTATAGTGTCAGGTAGGGGTTCCTTAACAGAACCCCTTTTGGTTTTCTTGACTAGATATTTAAAACCTCTTTTGGTACATGTACAATCCCATATACAAGACACTACTCAGTTCCTGAATATTATTGATGAAATGCATATCGAGGATGGTTGGCTACTATGCACATTGGATGTTTCTGTATTATATACCAACATTATTCATTAGGCTGGACTTTCAGCTCTGGATTATTGGCTTACATGGACCGCTTTGTAGAGTCCTGGGTTTAATACTTTTTTATTATGCCTCACGGAGCATGTGCTTACAAAGAATGTTTTCTATTTTGACAATTCATGTTATTTGCAATTGAAAGAAACTGCGAGGGGAGCTATTTGCTCCCATTTATACCGATTTATTCATGGGGTACATCGAGGAACATTTGATATATGATGCCAATCATAACATCTTCCTTGGCTCCATGGACATTTGGCACCATTACCTGGATGACTCTTGGCTGATTTGGCATTCTGATATTGTATAGTTGCAGGAATTTGTAGAATACCTGAATAAAAATAAGTGGGGTATTAAATTTACTATTAATTACCATCCAAAATTCATTACTTTTTTTTGGATGTTTAGTTGACTGTAACGGTTGATGGTACCTTGAAAAGTACAGTTCATAGGAAACATCCTCAATTTAATACCCTGTTCATGCTACCAGCTGTCATCCCCAACATGATTAACAATATTCCTAAGTCTCAATTTTTGAGGCTTAAAAGAATTTGTTCAAAGGCAGATGACTTATGAGGCACAGGCCAAGGATATAGCACAGAGGTTTTATAATAGGGGTTATACCAAATGGAATATTCAACAGGCTATATCTTCCACACAAAAATTTCATGGAAATCAGTTACTTAAATATTGGGCTAAAGATAAGACACAGGATTCACCCATTAGGTTTATAATGAACTTTGGGACTAACACTGGCTTTTTGCAAAACAATTATATATCAACACTGGGACATATTACATATGGATGTCAGGTTACAGGGCTTATTACCAGGGAAATGTAGATTTGTCTACAGAAAAGGTAAAAGTATGGGCGGTTGGCCCAATCATTGCAAGAAAGGAACCAAAAGAGCACCAACTGATACACAGGTAAGGTTGGATGGCAGTAGATTATTGGGATGCCATCCTTGTGGGCACTGCAGTTTTTGCTGGTTCATCCGTAAACAGAATTCTTTTACTTCCCCTAATTGTTCTAAGGTATTTGAAATTTTGGTGTACAGTAACTGTACTACTGATTGGGTGGTATACATGGTTAAATGTACTTGTTCTGCATTTTATGTAGGACAAACATCATGTTGTTTTAAATTAAGAATATCTCAACATTTAAGTGATATTAGATGTAATAGGACTACAAATGCCCTATATAAACATAGTTTGAACCATACTACTGCTAAATTTTCCTTCACCATTATTGATAGAATACAAAAGAAAAATATGCAGCAGGAGGATTTGCACTCTCTTTTCAATTACAAGGAACATATGTGGATAAATATGAACATATGTGGATAGCCCGGCAGGGCTAGCCACCCGGCAGTGTAAACTTGGCTTGAGATGATTGTCACTGTGAAGTGACACCCCAACCCCATGTGTAAAAATGGGAAAAGAGGTTGAGGATGGAAGGATGGATGTGGATAATCAAATTAGGGGCTTTGTTTTCCCCTGGAATCAATGAACAGTTGTGATTAGCCAATGGCATTGCTGAAAAAGTCATGGTGTCTATATATATATATATATATATATATATATATATATATATATATATATATATATATATATGTGTGTAACTTGGTAGTACATTTTGTTAGCACTGATGAAGGCTATGGGCTGAAACCAGTATGCTTTTTTACAACTTGTTGGTGTTTGCAATTTTTTTTTTTTTTATGTACTTTAAATTTGATGGAGTTTCCTTCATATTGATTAAATATATTTTTGAATGAGAGCTTATTTGTGTGCTCTCATGTTTGTGTTACTACATCAAGTCCCTTTTGGGCCTGTCACCTTTCTGTACTTGTGAGGGGGTTGGAATGATTTTGACTATATGAAGAGAGACATGCTGTAGCTTTTTGTATGTCCAGGCAGGTAGGAGCCTAGCACTGAGCAACATTCAACTGTCATTTGGTGCCATTTGAAGGGGGGGGGGATAATATTTGTCAGCTTGGAAGAACATGATCAACAGACCACACTACTTTGCCAGGGACGGTCTGCACCTTTCCCATTCTAGGCTTCTAAATACTGGTTAAGACATTCTCTACCTCCATGCTGCCTTTATTAGGCAACGCCAACCAGGTCTACCTACCAACATAACTGTATGGCATGAGGGATTGGTGATTAGTATAAAGGTTAAGATGTTTACCTCACTGTCACAAGGTAGATGGTTTGAGTCTCACCTTTGAAAAGGGATTTGACTAGGCTTAAATGGCCTGCAAGGTCACCTAGCCTAACACTCACCTATGAAATGATTATTTAAAGATGTCACTGATCAATTTCAGGATCCTAAAAAAATCCAATCTCTACAAGCTCTTCTCACCTTAGAAGATGCAGATGTCCATGTAATGACCAAGACATGGTTTAAATCGGATAAGATTTCTTCAGCTATGCAGGGCAGTAAGGAGTTTTACACAATTAGACCAGCTACTATACAGGAGGGAAATAAAGGATTCTTAATTCTTTGAGGAAGTGTCTTACATCTAGACTGGTTAAGCAGCCTGATACATTAGAAAGTGTTCATGTCCAACTCATCATCATTAAAGTCCCTTAGCACATTAGTGCCAGTTATAAAACTCCCTGTATGACCCAAGATGGTCAAAGCATCTACTTACAAGAACCAGAGTCAGCATTACACCTAATGCCATTTCCTGTCTGACTCTGGCTATCCAGCTATAGAATGGAAAGCCTATACCACAACTAATATAAATGTCCACTAGGGTGAAAACATCATTGACCTTATCCTTATTAATGTGGGTGAGTTGTGTTTCACCCCTTGCATATCATATTCACTCATCAGGTCAGACCATAAAACTGTTTCCCTTGAAATAAAATTGAAACCTGAGATCCCAGAAGCCCCTAGTATCTTCTGAAACTCCTCCAAGGCAAACATTCTACTCCTAAGAGGATACCCTGGCAAGCTCCAAATCCCCCAAACTCCATTAAACTCTGCTGTGCATGTGGAAAGATACACCAATAACTTCCACAAGCATGTCAACAACTGCTCAGAAGCAGCTATATCCTGTAGGAACAAGGGTAGGGCCAACCCCAAAAACAAATTTGAAAATAAAAAAAACTTTACGATAAAAGGAAGAGAACTATAGCCAAATATCAGAAGAGTAACCAACAGCAGCTTAGATCTAACATCATTACAAATAAGCAACCAGACCAATTGTTTCATGAAGGAACAAACGATGATGCACAGAGATGAAGGCACAAATACCCAACCAAGAAAAAAATTAGGTTGGGAGGGTGGCTTAATGGCTAACGTGTTTTCCTTACAAGGACAAGGTGCAGGGTTTGAGTCTCACAAGGGATATTTGGCTAGGCTTAAAATGGCTCGCAAGGGCAGTTAGTTTAGCACTAAACTATTAACCTATGAAAACTGTGCTAAATGCTGTACAGTAAATGATTATGTATCCTAGCTGTAAAGCATTTACTGAAATGTCAAAAGTTTTTGGTTACTGAGACCGACTGGTGGGTGAGTGGGGGGAGTTGGGATATGTGTTTTATTTTTTCATTTTAAGTTGTTAATTAGCAGCTTTCTGGACATAGGATTGCCTGTAATTTGATAAAGGGTATTGTTTTCTCTCTAGTTAATTGTGAGTTACTTTTTCTTCCATTTGTTTATAATTAATGCACGCTGGTCAGGTGAGATGGAAAGGTTGAAGAATGTTCATATTATGTATTGGAATATATGCAGTTTAAACTTTCAAATTCCAGAATTATGCTATCAAGAGTATGATACTGAGAATTTTAAAGATAAAAAAGATACTTGGTCCTGGAAGTGTACGCATTTCCTAAAGTTGAATTATGTGCTGTAGCATGGTATAACACAGGGGATATTGTGAAAAATATTGATCATTAATGCACTGTCATTACAAGAGAAGTGAATCATGGCGATATCAAATGAGTGACCAAAGATAAATGCCAATGGATCAGTATTTTTTGTTTTTCCTGTTCTGTATAGAGGGTATACGTTCAGGTAGATAGACAGAAAAGTAAAAGGAACATAGTGATTGTAGAAAGGGATGAATTAACTATAGGATAGCTTATAAGGTATCAAGGTAAGTCAGGGCAAACCACACCCGATAGCTGAATACAGAATGTCCAAGAGTGAAATCTGGATGAAAGCCATCATGATATTACCATGCCATTGTTAGGCAATGAGACATTGTATTATATTTCCATAAATGTTGTAAATGTGTTCTATTTTTTGTTTTTATCATTTTGTAAATGTGTGAGATACAACAATTA
The DNA here is from genome assembly GCF_019279795.1 of Protopterus annectens. Taxonomy (NCBI): domain Eukaryota; kingdom Metazoa; phylum Chordata; order Ceratodontiformes; family Protopteridae; genus Protopterus; species Protopterus annectens. Next base: position 281,980,992 of record NC_056743.1, read on the forward strand.
TCAGAGTCAAAACAGATCAATACAGGAGGTAGCCTTACAGGGTATTGGCTGGAGGGGAAAGGAACAAGCATAGGTAGAGGTGTTTGATTATATGGCAAGAGGTTATTTAGGAAGACATCTAAATCAATCTTTGAAAGGAAATTAACTAGAAAAGATGGAAGGTACCAGAAAGTGAATACACACATTATCTGATTTGATACACTAAATAAGAGCTTTGAGCTTATGGCTGTACATATCCTGGCTGTAAGAAATTTACAGTGGGTAGGTAGCTTTCCATTAATAATACTACCCAGAATCCTTATTGCTGTAAGAAGCAGTATAGTCAAAATAACGGTGTGTGTTAACTCATCAGCTGTGAAACAAACACCATCTGCTACTCATTACAGGGATAATGTAAACAAAGATTTTTTTTATTTGCAGCTGTTGTCCAAGATAGATTTCAGAGACACATAAATACAGAACACGGAGAAACAACATCCTAGTAATATGTTGCATTACTTCAATAGCAGAGAGCAGAATTAGGCAACAGATAAAGACCTAGGTATCAGAGCACATACAATGAATTTCCAGAAATAGCTATAAGCAAGTAGAGTTAAAGTCATAAGCTGACTATAAAAATTTAGCCTAACAAAAGAGTGCATGTATATCATTCCATGCACATTTTCAAAGTGGATTAAAAAGCATTATCCTGTCATAGTCTCACTGTAGTATTAAGGAAACCGTCCTTTATCCAGTTTGAGGTGTTTCAGAAAACAAATATTAACAGTTCACTTTGAATGCAGCAGAGGCCCAGTTAACAGCCCAAACTCTTCTGTTAGTCAGTCCTCAGTTTGCTTATGTCTTACTTTTCAATTTCCATTTTAGCTGTGCTATTAAAGTCTCTCAAACTGAATGAGCTGTATGAGTTACAGTAAGTATTATAAAAAACAAAGTGAACCTATGAGACATTAGTCATGTAAGCCAGAATGGTTTGTGTACATGTAGCTAAGTAGGTCATAATTTAGCAGAAGAAATTAATGTTGCCCTGTAACACAATTTATCATCATAGAAACAGCACTCAAGGTCAGATCCATGGAGAACCACTGCTTGCTGACAGGAAGTTGCAGTGGTGACAAAAATAGGAGTACGAGACAATGCATGTCATGCAGGCCCAGTCTTTCTGGAGATTTTAACAAGCCAGCCATGTGGTGATGTCACCCTAGAGTCAGATGAAGCTACAAGCCAGCCACATGGTGACGATGTCACCCTAGAGTTAGATGAATCTACAAGCCACATGGTGACGATGTCACCCTAGAGGTAGATGAAACTACAAGCCAGCTACATGATGATGATGTCACCCTACAGTTAACTGAAGCTACAAGCAGCTGATGTGTGAGAGATTTCCAGTTACCATAACAGAGCAGGAAATTTTTGCAAGACTTACAGAAGCTATGATCTGGTAATAGTAATCCCTTTCAGCTGTGTATTTGAAGGTGACAGGCTGGCTGGATCCCCCTCAAAATTACACTGATGAGAATTGCCAACTCCTAACAACTTAGAAAACTAGGATTTTTCAACTGTGCTTTTTGTTCTTATTTCCGAGGTGCAATGACATGGGAGTGTATGTGTGTGTGTGTGTGTATGTATATATGTGTATATATATATATATATATATATATATATATATATATATATATATATATATATATATATATATATATAGATAGATAGATGCAGGATCACAGCAAATGGCACACCTAGAGTTTTAAGACAGAAGGTATAGGATAAAGTCTACTGCAATAGGTTAAGTGAGAGTGGAGAAGAATAGTGGTAATAAGAAAGGCTGCGCATTCAAATATACATGTTCATTTACAACACCTGCAAATGAAAGCTAAACAAATGCAACAATGGCTATGAGTAACACGTGGTAAAGTTTGTTGTAAGTGGCTACATGTCATCTCTGGTGACAATGGCTTAAAGCATGGATGAAGCAAACAGATAAATGATAGGCAACTTGTAGCATTCAAGTCTCGTGGCTTAAACAGTACAGCCTATACGATGTAAGAAAAACAATCAATCAATAAATATGGTTCAGCTCACTTACAGTTGGGAGGAGTAATCAGAAAATTTGGTGGATTATGATGGGAGGAAAGGCCTAGAAAGATGTCTAGAATCTGTCTTCAAACAAACACTTAGAACTTCAGCTGGAGAGTAGCAGTTTTAGATTAAAAAAGGCATCAAGAAATAATGTAACTGCTTCTCCTGAGAAGTGAAACATAGAACTTTCCTGAGAAGTGAAACACAGAACTTTCCTCTTAAAACATCAAGACTATATTAATAATGGTGTGGCAGAGATTGAACTGGAGCTAAGGACAATGTTAGACTACACTTAGCATGGTGGCATGTAGAGCAATAGCCTTAGTAAGCCACCAGAAAGGTGAATTCAGATATCTTGGGTATGCTACTCCGAGAGCAGGGGAACCAAAGAAGATATCGGAACTGGATAAGAAATAGTAACTTCAGTTGCCTCAGGTTAAACAGAGGCATTAGAATGTGAATATGTAACAAGGTTAAAGGGCAAGAAGGAGGTAGACAAGAACTAAGTTGATGGAATTTTATCTGTTTATTATCATTTGTAACGATATAGCCTACCGAGGTCAAATCCCATTTGCAGTGGAGGCCCAGGGAGAAAACCTTCACATAATACATGCTTACGAAATATTAAATCTTTCTGTCTTTAATTATTTTTAGTACAGTCAGATGAATTACAAATATGCAAACATGAATCAGATGTTTGAGACACTTGTACCCTACATAATTAGCACAGGCAAAAAGTAAACAGCATAAGACACTGTTGGATTACAAAAGTCCTGTTTACAAGAACCAGCATGGAGGGTGAAGGGAGATTAATTAGAAATGACTTTAGATAAAGGAGGGTAAAAGGAGCAATATTATAAGTGAGAAGTGATATAAGGTGCAGTGCAAGGTTTAGTTTCTTACACAGGGAACAAACAATTGTAGAGATACAAATTGGTTAGTTGGTGTAAATGACTAAGACTGATTATGGAGAAGAGGTAAGCGGTGTGATGAGAGAGGATCGATAGGGAAAACTAAATATATGCCTGGCAGAAACAGAGACAGAGAGGGAGGGGAGATAGCTATGGCAGGATACTGAGACGGTGAATAGAATTAATGAAGAATAATAGCAGAGAGAAAGGCTCACGTGCCAAATAATGGAAAGGAATCCGGTCAAGTATTTGTCCCATATAACTGAAACAACCCACATCCTTCCTCTATACAGTAATCCAGAGCTCTATACTCTTAGTTATTGGGTCACTTATAGCCATTTAAATCCGACTTATGTAGTTTTCAGTGGTTTAACAGTATACAAAGTCACTCTTTTGTGTTATTTTATATGGGAAATGTCTGTTGTTTGGTACATTTTCCCAGAAGTGCAAGATGCTGTATAAATATTTACTACAATGAAGCAGTCAGTTTTACCATCTTGTGTTATATGGTCCTAATTTTATGATGCAGAGTATGCTGGATTGTCTATAAAGAAAATAAATAATATTAGTCCATTTCATAATTAAAATGGGTTCCCCATGTTTCAGAGTATTTAATTAATAAGTGATTTTTAGTGTCCCACTCATTTAAATTATGGTTACTTTTTAAATGGCTAATATTTTTGTTTCACCGCTAAAAAAAACATTGCATTATATTGTTGCACATGTTGTTCCTACTTGTATGGAAGTATGGAATTAATGATATTTTTGTAGTGACTGCTGACCTTTAATGTGTGTGTGTGTGTGTGTGTGTGTGTGTGTGTGTGTGTGTGTGTGTGTGTGTGTGTGTGTGTGTGTGTGTGTGTCTGTATGTGTTTGTCAGTTTCTCTTTTGCATGCCTTCATCTACATACACCACATTAAAATAAAAACAGGTGGCCAAGCCTTACTACCACTGATGAATGGCATAGAATAATTGACAATAGTTAAGTCATGACAGCTGCCATCAACCAAGGCCACAAACAGCCCATGAGATCTGCTACTTATGGAGATTATACATTACTACTGTCAGCTGTTCATCCCTATCGCCTTGTGCCTTAATATCTTCCCTGAAAACATTAATTCCGTTTTACAGTCTTCTATTATATGAACTGACTATATCTTCTGAGTGTGGCACTCCACCTACACACCACTCTTCTGTGAAAGAATGTTTCCTGTCTTCCTTACCAGCATATATTTTCTCAAGTATTTCTATTTCTAGTCCCATAAAAGGTATCAACAAGGTTGGTCTTTATAATAACTTTCAGTGAAGGTCCAGAAGATGCAGTCTTTGTTTAGACATGCTTTGCTATTACCTATGAAACATGCTTACAGCTGATGCCACTTCATCTGAAGCGGATGTAAGTGCTTTCTGAGGCTTAGGTTCAATTCTGCCTAGAACTATGGAATTGCACTGAAAAAAAGCTTTCTTCTTACTAATAAGACACGACTGATGTTGCATGTTATGCATGTCTGGATTGTTTTGCTCTAAATGAGCATTTGGTGTCACAAACCTATGTTACATCTGAGGCCCTTGATCCCTACATAAACTACATATTTTCTCATAGTAAACTCCAATGATCAAATTTCTGAGTACCTTTACAGCTGTCTGATGCCTGTGTCTTTATCTTGCCTCTTGCATCCATCATGTTGCTTGCAAAGCAGCCTCTATTTTTGACAGTCTCTGCTGGTGTTTATAACATTAGTAAGATTTAACAGCTATGGTACGTCTAATCAAGTCAGTTTCTAGTGACAGATCATTTATTTGAAAATGTCTTATAAAATTCATAAAAACGTTAGGCTTGAGTCAAGTAGAAAACAAGCTTCGCAAAACAATTGCATCTCCTTACTTAATATACATGTATAGACTTCACTGTCTTGTGGCAGATTTCACAAAATTTGTACTGCCATTTCATTTATCTGTGGTACATTAAATCAATATGTGCATATCATTTCTGTGTAGTTGTGTAAGTAGATAGCACTGGAGAGCTGTGTGCCATTAAGTACACTGAAACGGTTTGACATCATAGCTCTCAAGCTCTTAGAGCAGGAAATCTGGGCAAAGCCATCAATAATGGGAGGGGGCAAAGATCCAAAAATAGAGACACTTTTTAACTACTGCTCTTACAAATTTAGAAAATTAACAGAATTACAGGTTTTGCATTAGCATGAATTTTCTGAAGGGTATGAAGTCTGAAAGTCAAATGTCTGTCATTGTTGTCTGACTTTAACCCTCAATGATTTGCCAGAAAGCCACAATTTTTTGAGAAACAGGCCAAATATGAGGCAAAAATCAGGGCATTCTGTGAAAATCTGTACAGATGAAAGGTATGTGAGACATATATTGTGTTATAGTAGGAGCAGAAGATAGTGGATAAGGTATTTAGCTCTTTGTCTCAATGTTGCATGATTCCTGAGATAAAATATTTAAAGTTGCAGTGGCGTGGGAATGCCTCTTAACAAAAACACTTTTTAAATAAACCTGTTCATGTTTGCAATATTTTTGCGAAATTAACAAGTTTGATGGGTTGAGATCATAGGAAGGACATAGGATGGTTAAAATATGCTGGTTTTACTTATAGAGAAGATTTTAATGAATTAATATGATTCATTTCTATTTACAAAAATTCCTAACACTGAATGTGACATAGTCTTTCAATGTGGAATTTTCATTTAAGACCCCAAATGAAGGTATAGGTTCATAGGTTCATAGGTTCATCCATCCATTGGTCAAGATTTCTCTTGAACAAAGTCTTTGGGTGATGAATCTATAGTTTTGCTGAATGTGTTGTCTGCTATATTACTCTCAGTGTTTTACATGTCAATGATTCTATACAGAATCATTGTCTATATGGCATGTAACTAGAAGCAGCATTGCTCAGATGGACATTTAGCTTGCTATTAATCCCCACAAAATCTCTTTGGCAGTTTATATTGTTAGCAAGTGAACTACTTGTGAGGATGTTGGGCAAGAGGTTTTGTTTGTTCAATTACTTAGCAAGCATTGGCTTACTTTCATTCCAGTAATTTATTTATTTTTTATTAGCATTACTAGGGTGTGTGTGTGTGTGTGTGTGTGTGTGTGTGTGTGTGTGTGTGTGTGTGTGTGTGTGTGTGTGTGTATATATATATATATATATATATATATATATCAAAAAGGCTAAAACAAAAAAAGAGAATATCAAGTTAAGAAGTCATGTATATTTTGTATAAAGAATTCACTGAAACAGCTACAAATAAATTAATTTATGCCATACAGAAATGGAACAGAATCTAAATGAACTGACTGAGTTCTTGTAAAAAAAGTGTTCCTGTTATGTAGCTTACAAAGAAATTAGAAATTAAATTGTACAGAGCTGAGCAGAGAATACAATGTCTTGCATTCATGTATATGTTCTGGTTCTATGCATAATGATGTAACAAATTATATGGTGAAATATCAGATATAGTACATTGTCAGATAAGCCTTATAATTTGCCAAGCATACTAAGGAAAACATATTATTTATTTATTTTATTTTACATTTGTTGACCGGGTTAGTCTAACTGGATACATGTCCATTTTCAGTAGAGGCCCAGGGAGATAAGCTCCAAGACAGATAAATGAAAACTTAGTAATCAATACACAAAATAAGACTAAATAAAAATATTCATAGTAAACGAGCAGATTCCAGGTACAACAAGAGAAAAATAAAAGAAAAAATGACTAAATAGCAGCATTCATTGTAAACAACAACAAGAGAAAAATAAAAGAAAAAAATGACTAAATAGCAGCATTCATTGTAAACAATGCATATTACAGGTTACAACATTTATTTATTTATTTATTTATTTTACATTTGTTAACCGGGCTAGTCCAACTGGATACAAGTCCATTTTCAGTGGAGGCCCGAGCAGAAAAGCTCCACTAACTACTACTTAACAAGATAAAAATATACAAAACTTATACAATAAAAATAGGAATAAAAATAAAAATAAAAAAAAAAAACAATGTCATAGGTTAATTACAGGCTATATCAGAATTTGATTTCTATGTGAGGCAGAGCAGAAGTCTAGGTTAGATAAAAATGCTAGGTTAAGGTGTGTTATTCAAAGACATAAGTATTTAGGTTAAGAAATATGAATGAATAAAGAGGGATAGACAGATGGATTAATAAGAGGGAAAGTTAAGTAAGCTGGAGAAATGATGAAGAAGGCCAGGTGAAGAGTAAAGAGGGGAAGCAATGTGAGTGAGAAAGGTTACCCAGGGTCGTTACAGGAACATAGCCTGTGGTTGTTTAGGTAGAGTCTTAGATTGGATTTAAATAGTGGAATAGAAGTCAGTGTTGTGAGGTCTGGTGGAAGTTGATTCCAAATTTTGCCAATTGAGTTGGAAAATATAGAATCTCCTGCTACATTGTTTGATTTAGAAGTTTTTATCAGTGTTTTGTTGAAGGAACGGAGATGCCTCATATTGTGATAGGGTGTTAGGAGTGTAGAGAGCATTGGTGTGTTTTCAGGGTGATAAAGGACTTTATGTGCAATAGTGAGTTGATAGTAGTGTATGAGGTGGGGTAATTCCAGCCAACCTAGTTTTAAAAGATTCAAACAGTGGTGAGTTTTATATGGAGAGGCAGTGGCAAATCTGGCTATGTTGTTGTATGACATGGCTAGTTTCTTGAGGTTGTACTTGAAGGTTAGTGTATATAGAAGAAGCATATAATAGGGTAGAGATTAAGTGGGTTCTAGCTATGATAGTTCTAGCTTCAGGTGTTAAGAAAGATTTGATTCTATATAGAGATCCAAGTTTCCTGTTAGTTGATTTTATGGTGGAGTTGATATGAAAGTCAAATCTTAGTTGGTTGTCGATAGTAATACCCAATAGTTTAGTTGTTTGGTCTGGAGCAATAAGTGTGCCATTGTTAGATGTGAGTGTGAAGTCAATAGGGGGAGATAGGTGAGTGGGTGGAAAGATCAGGAGTTTGGTTTTCTTGGGGTTTAGGAGGAGGCAGTAGTTGGAGAACCATTGTTCTATGGTGGTGAAGGTGTTTTGTGTTAGCAAGTGAAGTTCAGTCTGGGTTTTGGCGGAGCAAATGATGGTTGTGTCATCAGCATATTGAATACAAGTAGATAGAGGAGTGGCTAGATGCAGATCATTTATAAAAATGGAAAATAGAAGAGGACCTAGGATCGACCCTTGAGGGACTCCTATGGAGGTGGGGAGAAGATCAGAGAGATGGTTATCCCAGAGAACTGCCTGTTTGCGATTTTCAAGATAGGATGAAAACCAACTCAAGGCCTGGTTGTCAAGAGAGAGGGACTTTAAGCGGTGTAGGAGAAGTTGATGATTAACCATGTCAAAGGCTTTTGACAGGTCTACAAAGAAAGCAGAGGAAGGAGTGTTATTGTTGCGATTTATGTTGATAGAGTCAATGAAGGATAGTAGGGCGGTGGTAGTACTATGGAATGGGCGAAACCCATGTTGACAGCTAGCTAGGAGATTGTTGCTTAACAGGTGATTTAGTAACTGTTTGTGTACACATTTCTCCATTATTTTGCAAGAGGAGATAGTAGTGCTATAGGGCGAAATTAGAATACTCCAAAGAGTCACCTCCTTTGAAGAGTGGGATAATGTGTGAGATTTTCCAGGTTGAAGGGATAGTATATTCTTTTATAGTCCTGTTAATTAATAGAGAGATGGGATAAGCTATTGCCTTAGCACCTAGTTGGAGATATTCTGCAGGTAATTTGTCGGCTGAAGGGGTTGTTGGCTTGAGTTTTTGAAGTAGGGATAAAATGTAGGAGGTAGGTATGGGTTGGATGTGAAATGGGGGGGGAGTAGAGCTAGGCATAGATAGTTTAGAGGTATCAGGGCTTTGTTGGTTTGCTAGCTTTTGAATGGCTGAAGTGAAGAAGGTGTTAAAGGCATTAGCTATTTCTGTGGGGGAGTTGGTGTTAGAGTCTGATGGTTTTGGAGTGGCAGCTTTGCCAGGGGATAAGAGAGTATTAATAGCGGTCCAAAAGTTATGTGGTTGGTGGAGGGAAGATTGTTGTAATTGAGTGTAATAGTTTCTTTTATCATGAAGTATGGCTTGTTTTGTTATATTTCTTTTTTGTTTAAAAGAGAGATGATCAGTTAAATTTTTAGTGGTATGCCATTTTTTCCAAGCTTTGTTTCTATTAAGAATTAGTTGCCTAGTTTTGTTAGAGAGCCATTGTGCTGTCTTAGCTTTCATACGAATGGAGCAAGGGAGCATGGTGTTCTAGGATGGTGAGAAAGGTATTATTGAAGTGATTAACAGCTTCATCTATTGGGAGGGATTTGAGAGGTGACCAGTTAATTTGCATAAGTTCATTGTGAAACAGGGTAGGGTCAAAATTCTTTTTGCAACGGGTTATTCGAACTTGAGCTGGGATAGATAAACTGGTTTTATGCCTGATGATATAGGTTAGGAGTGATCACTGAGATCATCTGGAAGAGTACCTGTTGTATATTGTAGTTGTGGACTATTTGTTAAGATCCAATCAAGTACAGTTTCTTTGTTACTCTGTTTGTTAGTTCTTGTAGGGATGTTTATGTGTTGAGTGAAGCCATGCAGATTAATAAAAGTAGGTGAATTATTATGTTCACATAAGTTCCAATCAATATTTAGGTCTCCTAAGAGTATTGTTTCTTGGTGGAGATTCAAAGAAAGCCATTTTAGTAGGTCTTCTAATATTATTGTGTTATTGCCTGGGGGAATATAGGTACAGATAATATTTATGGTTTTGTGAGGATTGATTTGAAGTTTTGAGATAATTAATTCTGCATGTGTGTTGGTTAAAAGGGTATGATTTGTTATGCTTAATTGTAGGCCTATTTTATAGAGTATAGCTACTCCGCCACCTTTTTTGCTTAAGCGGTCTTGTCTCAGGATGTTATATCCTGGGGGGACAATTTCATTGTCTTTTATTGTTGGTTTGAGCCATGTTTCAGTTAGACAGAGAATGTCGAACTGTTGGACTTCTAGTAGAGCATGAATATGTGATATTTTGTTGCAGATGCTACGTATATTAAGTTGGGCTATAGAGAGTGATTTAGGAGGTTTAGTAGGCGGAGTTAGCTTTAGATTTGCTATTTTGCAATTGGTTGAAAATGGAGATAGTTTAGGGCCTGGGTTGGGGTGTATGTCTCCATGTGTCAGTGAGCTAATTAAGAAAAGGTTGTAGAATTGTGATTGTTTGAACTGGTAAATATCACGCTTTTTGGAGTGATAAATGGAGTATTTGGTGTGAGAGAGACGGTGGTATTTTGGTAGTAGATATGAGGTGTTATAGATGACATTGAAATTATTACTGCAAGTAGGAGGGGGGGTAGTTAGGGTATATTTGTTTGGGATAGTGAAAGTAGTGGATAAGTTGTGTTCATAGGAGGTAGAGAGATAGGTGGTTGTTAGGGTAGTGATGAGAATTAGTAGTAGGGTGGGGTGATATTGGATAGACATGTTAAGTTGGTTCTAAGTGAGTGATGTAACAGGAAGAGGCTAGACAACTAAGGTAGGACGTAGTAATGCTAGGTAGAACATAAAATTCTGTGAGGACAAAAACAACTTACATATAGTGCAAGAATGCTTATACTATACAATATGCAGGTATAATACATAAAAAGAAAGACTAAGGTCAAAAGAGAAGACAGGTTAATTATATACAAATAAAAAAAAAAATATGCTTCAGTAGGAAGTATTTAGAGGGACTGGGCACTGTGTAGTTTAGGAGGAAACCTATATTTGTAAAATAATATGTACTAGTTTATGAGTAGTCTGGGATAGGCAGAGCTCAGTTTAATCAGCTGGATAGATGCCTAGTCAGGTTTAGTACAGGGCCACAACCAGTGTGTTCTAAGGTAGAGTGTTGGTCTATTTTTGAAGAGTGATAGAGAGGGAAGAGAGGAGAGGTCACTGGGGAGAAGATTCCAGGTTTTTCCAACAGCATTAGAGAAGAGAGACTCACCAGCCTTGTTAGGTTTAGAGGTATGTAGAAGATTTTTGTGTGAGGAACGTAGTGATTTCAGGTTTGTATATGGAGTGATGAGGGTAGATAGAATAGGAGTACTGGAAGGTTTATAAAGAGTTTTATGGGCAATGGTTAGTTGATGGAATTTAATCACGTTTTGTAGTTCAAGCCATCCCAGCTGCTTTATATTTATGCAATGGTGGGTTCTGTAAGGGATTCCTGTTGCAAATCTAGCGATGTTATTGTAGGAAGTTTCCAGTTTGCCGAGGTTTTTTTAGAAAGGTTAGTAAAAATAGGTGAGGCATAGAGGAGAGTAGAGATTAGATGAGTGTGAGCTATGGTTGTTCTAGCTGTGGGGGAAAGGTAAGGTTTAATCCTATAGAGAGAGCCAAGTTTTTTGTTGACAGTTTTTATTGTATTGTTGATATGGATGTCAAAGTTCAGATTATCAATGGTGATACCCAATAGTTTGGTGGTTGGGTAGGGTGATATAATGGTACCATTAGTGGATGTAACTGAGAAATCAAGTGGAGAGGACTTGTGAGTCAGATAAAAGAGGTGGAGTTTAGTTTTTTTGCAGTTCAAAAGAAGGCAACGCTGTGTAAACCATTGTTCAACTGTGTTAAATGCCTTCTGGGTAAGAGAGAGAAGTTCAGATGTGGATATGGCTGAGCATATAAGTGTGGAGTCATCAGCATATTGTATGCATGTGGCTTGGGGGATGGCTAGATGAAGGTCATTAATAAATATTGAGAAGAGGAGAGGTCCTAGTATGGACCCTTGAGGGGCACCTAGGGTAACTGGTTGGAGGGTAGAAAGAGTCTTATGCCAAATTACTGCCTGTTGTCTTTTATCTAGGTAGGACTGGAACCATTTCATGGAAGGTGCATCTAATGATAGGGATTCAAGTATGTTGATGAGAATCTGATTGACCATAACAAATACTTTGGACAGGTCAATGAATAGTGCTGAAGAAAGGTTATTAAGGTTACGGTTTTTGCAATCTGTAAAGGAAAGGAGGGCAGTGGTAGTGCTGTGCGAGGGTCTGAAACCATGTTGACAGCTGGAAAGTAAGTTATTTTGGCATTTTTAGGCAAGGCATTAAAGAATATGGTGGTTTACCAGATTTTAAGAAGAAAGTCATTTAGAAATATTTGTAACCTGCTGCAATAGTGATACAGACCCCCAGACTACAAAATCCACATGTGCAGAAGCCCAGTGAGACACCTCCAAATTAGTTAAATAGCCACATTTCTTAACTTTTTCCTCATAACATGAAATTCCAGTGGTCAAACATAATCAGTTAAGTGCCAGGTAATTAAGCTGTTACTTCATTTTAGAAAATGGTATGGCTATTAAGGAAAAAAGACTGGAATTGGAGACAGAATAACTTAAGAAGAATGATAGCAAAAAGTATGTTACAAATTTTCTGACAGGTGCAAAATAAACAGGATGCAAATGAAAGATTTTTATAATCTGGGACACAACTGTAAAAGAGCAGTGTTTCATAGTAATATTAATCATAATTACTAATTCTGATTTCACTACTAGATCTACCTTTTCATTAATTTATTTCCCTCTTATCGTATAACCTCTTTTTGGTGTCTTTGCAGGTGTTCATGAGAATGTATATATGGCCTTTAAGAGCTTGGAGCAGTAACTTTAGTAGGTCCTGAATGTCTTCTTCTGGGGATACCGTTAGATCATCATCTAGGTCGTAACATATGCTGAAAGTGTAAACTTCCCTGGCTGTGTTAACATCTTGTCTCTCATCCTTTAATTGTAACATTGTCCAGTTATTTTTCTCTGGAAATGCTGACTACCATTCATCCTTCTTTGGATGAAGGAAAGAGAAGACCTCGTCTTGCAGTATGACTTTGCTTGGATGATTTTGCTGTGATGAACTAACAAGATAAAATATTGTTTGTTAGATGGATCTTTCAGACTCTCTTATCTGGCAACTAGCTGTAGACCATCCATTTGCTGAACATTTCTTAACCTGTCTACATGTCTTCTCAAGATATTTTGTTCTAAATCAGCAATGCACATTTGAAGACTAATTCTCTAAAGAGTTTGGCCCAGTTGCCTTTTTGCCAGTCATGTAGTCTCTAGCCTGCATACCTTCACCAGTGGGGAAAAAGCTCTTGTATCTTTTTAGTTAAATGCTAAAACAATGTTTTGAGCAGTTTCTTTTACCACATCCTACCAACACAGATATCCTTTCATGGAAAGAATTCCTGGCATAATATTTACAATTCTGTATACAGTATTAATGTAAGTACAGAGAAAATGATCTAATGTGCTACAGGGTCTTACTGCTTGTCGTTAACAGCTTTCAGAGATTTCTGGAATGATAGCACTAAACCTTTTCATCCATCTGCTTGTGACAGAATGGTGAAAGGCATACATAACATATTTAATTCCACTATTCTTCACAAATCATTTAAGAATTATTTTAATATAAAATGTGTGACATCTCTAGTAACAGTTTGGTCATGCGATTAATTTCTTGGAAGACACCATCCTTAATGTTACTTTTGCCCTTTCAGACATTCTTGCCTCTGTGTAGACTACTGCAGGCATTTCTAATTGTGAATTCTCTGAATTTAGAAGCACTAAACCCAAGAAAGAGCTGACAAAGTCAACATGTCTACATTGCTTTGACAGTGCTGGCCATTTCCAGAGATTTAGGGATCCTGGCACCTCAGGATTTTCATATAACGTCATGATTGTCCATCTGTTTTACCATGTTGTACAGTAGATCTGTGGGTAAGCTGGCTGGTACAATATGTAGTGCCCTGCATTTGGCCAATTTCTCTCAGTTTGAAGGTGAAGACCATATATAAATAAATGAATAAGTAGACAGAGAAATAGATAAATAGACAAACAGAGAGATAGATAGATCAATAAGATCTTCAGCTAGCCAAGGCAAAGAGTTATTATATAACACAGAATATTCTTTGTCAAACTGTACTAGACTTTGCTATGCTGTAGCAAGGAGCTATACTTATTTCTTTATACAATTTATAACAGCTCACAGCCATTGTCTGTGTGCCATGTAAGCAGTTATAATCCATTGTCGTGGCTGCTTAATTCATTTCTTATATACTGCTTACAGGAACCAGATGACAAATCAGAAGGTACTGTGCTGATGTAGCTTTTTCATTCAGGATCCTTACATTCAGTATTATATGGTGATTGTCCCCATGGGACTAAGACCTAGCTTTGTAAGTGATCTCTTGACATCATTGATACATATTTTTTGCCGGGGGATATGGCTAGTAGTGGCTGGTTATCTGCATTCAGCATAAATCTCTTTCTGTACAAGCATTGTTTAAATGTCTTGACTCCTTAGGCCAAGCTAATGACTTTTCTGCCTATATGAGCAAAGTTACACTCAGTTTTACTCAGTGACCTTGAAGCATATGCCGTCAGCTGGTTTGTCTGATCCTGCAGTGGATACAGTCAAACATAGCTGATGTGACATGATGAGGCTTCACATGGCACTTTAACAGGTAAAGCTGGAACAATATACATCATCAGCTCATCTGATAACATCATCTTCATCTCCTTATAAAGTGCCTTTAAATTCTCCTTCCATTCCCATTCAGACCTCACTGTAGCAAAAAATACAGTAGTAGCATCAAAAGGTTTGCCTGAAAACTTAAATCTGTGATGAACCTGTTCTACATATATCCCCATTTGTGATGCATTCTGGGGTTCTGCTCCATTTAAAACAAACATCAGCCTCTCTTCAGACTTGAATAATCCATTTTTGGGCATTATGTGCTCACTTAATTACATTTTGTCTTTGAAAAAAATCATACTTGTGTTTTATTCCTCTAACTCTGCATTCTTCCATCTTATCTATGATACTATGTAGGTTATCCAGGTGTTTATCATTTTTCCCTGTCACGAGGATGTGTATTCGTATTAGGAATTATTTGTAGTACATTATCCATTGATGGAGATAAAATGGAATATGTAGACACCACTCCAAATGTCTGCCTGTTAGACTGCAACATACCTCAAGACATATTCCAAAGACATGCGTCTGGAGTATTTCTCCCTGGGCCTCCACTGAAAATGGGCTCTGTCCCAGTTGGACTTTCCCAGTAAACAAATGTTATGTAAAAATAAATAAATAAATATTGTCAGAAATTTCTTGGAAATGTCTTCCATTTCTGTTTATACATATTCCTATGTCATGTTGTTTTGTTAAGTACCTCTCAGTTGGGTATATATATATATATATATATATATATATATATATATATATATATATATATATATATATATATATATATATATATATATATATATATATATATATATTCAGCTACAAGAAACAGATATATGTGGTATTATCATCCAACTTGTTAATCTAGTGATATAAAACTATACAATGAATTAGGGGTCTAAGGCAGGGACTGATGCTTTTGTGAATAAATGTATTAGTAAGCAGTTGCATAATCAGACACTGACAGATTTATCGATTCCACAGATTCCATCTAAGGAGCTTCAGTTGACAGGTGACATGATAGAACAATTTCTCCTAAGGGACTCACTCTGGATGAAATGGTATATTCACAGTCGAATATGCTAGGTAGTCTGCTGGAGTTAAAAAATATAGACATACTATATCAGATAATTTTCTGTTTCATTTTTATTGAAATGTAAAATATTACATGATAAATCATACCCACAGTTTCAGTGCTAAGGGCTGGAATTTGACCCCCTACATATAATAAAACCTTACTAATGTATGATTTGAGTTGTTTCTGTTGTTTAATATAATGATGGTAATCTTATGTTCGACCTGCATATGCAAAATAGCATAAGAAAAACTCATCAAAAAACTAGGGATTCTTCACAGAACCAAAAGCTTTCTTACCGACACAACTAAAGCTATACTTGCCACTACGTATCTCCTCCCCACATTTCATTATGGTGCTCCCATCCTTACTAACCTTCAGGCATCACAAAAATTAAAACTTGAACAATGCTAAATTTGCTACACATACTCCCTTTCACAACCCACCACTGCATAGCACCGAAAATACTAAATTAGTTAGAATTGCCACACTGACTAAAATATATACAATTTCTTGCCACCTATAAAATTATCTAGCATCCATCTGGCTGCTTTAAGTTTGATGAACGGAGGTTCAATGGATTTCTTCTTCGATGACTGAACATAGGCCCGTTTTCCATGGCCTGGGGTGCTACAGTATATGTGTTTTGTGTCTGTATTCTGTAAATTTTAGTGTTCATTTTCAGTGATTGCCATAAATGAACATAGGCTCATTTTACTTGAAGTGATCGTGTAGATAGCATATTCATAAACTGCTGATGGCATACATAGTGTGCGTAAAAGTTGCTGATGGTGATATCTTTTCAGCTGGAAATAGCTGATGTATCCTCTGTTTGTAATAAAACAATTAAGTAACTACATGTACAGGCTTGTTCTTGTCCTTGTTCATTGCGTCGTGTATGGATTGAGACTTTTCCACTGCGATTGATCTTACAGAGCAGCATAGTGGCAGGATCCAACAAATTTGGGAAATATTTGGCATAAAGGTAACACTACATTAATAATGTTCCTTTGAGTATTACTTTTATATTTTGGCTGTTATTTTGTCGATGTGCAAGTTCTTTACATTTCATCACTAAGTCAGACATGATCCTACAACAGAAAAATTCAGGAACAGTTATATTACCTTCTGGTAACTATCAGTGTTATGAAACATGAATGTTTGTGGCAGAAGAGTGCCTGTTTTATGCACACCATGGCATTTTGCTTAATTTTGAACTGTATAATATTAAACTGAAGTAGTTTAGTGCTGGCCCATTGTTGTAGGAGCACCTTTCATGCTGGTTCCTGGGTGGAGGGTTTTAGTTTAAGTAGTTAGGTCATGCTGCTGCCCCCCCCCCCCCCCCATAGTTGTACTGCAATGCCTGACTTGTCGGAGGTCCCTCCACCTGCACCAGGCTCTCTTCTTCTAGAAAGTAAAAAAATGGACTAGTAGACCCTCCTCAAAGGTTGGTGTGCTATTTCCTGGCAAATGGAGGTCAGAAGGCAGGGGATTAATAAATGGAAAAAGACTTTAGAGCACAGGCAGCCTACTGAGGTTCTGAGGCAGGATATCTGTGTACTCTGCCAGCAACCTGGTTTCATGACTGGAACAAGATGGCTACAGGGTCTTTGAGGGGGTGGGGGAGTGAAACTGTTATCCCAGTCATGGGGAAGGAAAGGCTTTTCAGTTACTACTTGGTTTAGGCCAGTTGAAGCTATGGCTTATGATATCTTGGGGATGGGTGAATAGGAGATTCACAGACACTCTACAGTATAATTGCATGAGAGTCTCTGGAAAAAGGTAATTATGTAACACCCAATTCTGCTACCTAGCAGGTGCCTTGTAGTTTCAGGCCTGGTCTATACATAATTGTTAATCCCAGTATAAGACCTACACCTATTATCTGTCACTAGCAGTTCAGCCTGGTTGCTATGGTACACATAGATGAGCTGAAGTGGAAATTTTGATGAAGAAATTGTAAGTCAGTCATAGAGACACCCAGAAAAATATATATAACACATTTGTAATGTCCTGTACTCATTTTCAACTTCTGCAGGTTTGTATTACAAAAGATGGTATATAGATCATTCATTTAGATTCTATGATGTTTCATCACTGATGTTATAAATCCAATGTTTTTTATAACAAGTAAATATATGTTCTATTTTGGAACTGTTGTTATCATATGTGCTCCCTTTTCAACTTTTGCAAACTGGACTATATATGCGATCTGCTTATACAGTGGTCTGCCTGTACAAATTATTAAATAAATACATGCATATGTACACACATACATTAAGTCTTCTCCAGCATGTATGATGAGAGAACCGAAGACTTAAAACTGTTACAAACCTGTCAGGCCCGATTCTAAAAGACTTGCTCTGAGTGTAAGCGACCACTTTCACTGAGAGCAGGTCTTTTGGAATCTGGTCCACGATGTAAGCCAGTTTATACAAAGGACTTTAACAGAAGGAAGTTACTTATACTGAGAGCAAGGCTTTCAGAATCGGGGCAGACATACACTGAGAGTAACTCCTTTAGAATCTGACCAGTCAGCTTTAGTAAATTAGTTCCAACATTCCTGCTACAACACTGAACTTTCTTTTTCCATACATGATGTACATGGTAAAAATGTGATAAAAAAATCAAAAATACAGTTATTTTCCCTAAATGAAAAGTCAGAAATGACAAAAAGCCAAAAGTTCTGTGTATTCTGGTCACTTTATTTGCAACACTGTGTTTATCCAGATAAAAGCTTATCCTTATGGAACTGTAAATGCTAACTATTTTGTTAATTGCAGATAAAATGCATTCTGCCCCTATGGGCCCCTGTGGATATGGTAGGAGATTGGCAGTATTCATTCTGAGCATCTGAGCATTGCAATCCTACAGAACAAATAGTTCTCCATTTGCATGGGACTGGAACATTACATTTCTTCCTTTCTTTCATTTTGGCTTCTTTTGGAGGTCTTAGACATTAAGAAGAAGAAAACTGACTAAGCATAGTTAATCAAATTCTTGACAGGACATCTACCTGGATTGCAGGATCTCTTCCTTGGTATATTTCCATACACTAACATAGCTTCTGTCATACAAGGTAATAAACACAGTTCTCATTCACATGACCCACCTACCCTCTATTCGGTTATGCTGATATTGGGACTTCCCTTTTAATAATTTATGATGGCAATTCCTACCACACATGAAAAAACATGGCAATTAACATGCGGCCACTGTGTTCGCTAGCAACAGATTGACGTAACAGCACTGATGAAAGTTACAGTTGTGGGTTACTAGGATATGGTACTTGTATGACCATAGTAACAGCGTGACACTGCTCTGAAATATCAGCTGCCTTTGTATGTTAGTAAGATGACTCAAACAGCAATCAGACAACTGCTCTTTTTGTAATAACGTAATGACAGGATCCTTCACTTGAATTCTTACCAACAAAAGCTCATGTTGTTGCTGCCTAATTAGTAATCATCTTGGAGATGTGAAACCTTACTATTCAGAATACATCTGCACATTCTAAACTAAATGGACATTTTGGCATACACTAGTCTTTAAAAAGGAAACAGTGCTGCCTACTGGAAACCCAATGAATAAGTTTTCTAGGAAGTGGGGGTAGTGTTCAGAAACCAAATTGTCACAAGGGCATTATGGGGTTTTATCCTATTTACTGTGTCACTAAGTAAACAGAAGAGTTACTGGGGCATTTCTTTGTTTTATGGTTGGCAGTGAAGTCTGCTAGTGTAGAATGTATTAAAATCTCTTGCTGGTCACCTCCCTTCGGCAATAATAAATATGATAGCTTGCAGTTATATTTATTCTTGGTGGACTAGAAGACTTGTGTGGGATTTAAAAATCACACAGATTTCTGTTGCTCACACACTGGGTATTAGGTTTCTGTGAGAGAGTCAGAAAAGGATCTGAAGAGGTATTTTCAGTGTAGACCAGACTGTACGTACATTACATATAGCTTGAAATATTTTCCATCATCCTTCACTGTCTGAAATATAATTCCTTTGAAACACATAAATGCATACACACATTTACGCACACACATATACACACACACAATACTTCTCACATAGTCGCTGTCACACATCCACTGTGGGTAACTGACAATCTATATATAAATGCACCTATATGCACAAGGGCATGTAGCTGCAAACAGATGCAGAGACACAGGTAAGTGACACAAAAACGCAGACACGCGCATGCGCACGCACACACATACACACACACACACACACACACACACACACACACACACACACACACACACACACACACACACACACACACGCACTTACTAGAACAAGACAATTAGGTTGATCTCACTAGGTTTATGGCCCTTTTCAAGTGAAACTGAGTGGTATTTATGCTGGCTTGAGACAAATCTAACCAGGATAGTGGAGAACATTGCTTTACCCAGCAGCAGTAGCACAGGCCACTGAGCTTTATTCAAGGTGTGGACTAACTGAAAACTAGCCACTGCTCTTACTGGAGAGGCACACAAATAGACATCTCAGAATATCAGTGGCTTAAAATAATGCAACAAATGAGTTACATGAAAATGAAGGGGAGCTAGAGATACAAGTGGAACTTGTGGTGTATAATGAACAGGAGGTGTGAAAAAAAGCATTTTGGATTTTATGGCAATGAAGGAAGTGTGTCCAGTAAACCTGAGATAGCGTGGTACTTTTAAGTAGCATGAAGTAGGTTAAAGGTCATGGACCTGATCTAAAATAAAAAGAAGAATGCAGGCAGAGAGAAAGATATTGAGAGACGGATGGATGAGAGAAGCGACTGGGTATATTCATAATATTTTGGTAATGAAACAACTAGTAAGCCATTACCATGACGGTCTTCCCCCTGAACAAAGTGAGAATCCAGTATATAAGACAAAAAGAGTCTAATAAAGGCAGGCATTTATTTCAAAATGACCAAGAATCTCTTATTTCAGAAATAAGCCTTGATCCACAAAGGGCTGGAAATGAGTTAGAATATTAGTTGTGAAGATACAAAGGCTTTAAAAGATTTATGAAATGAAATAAACACAGATAAAAAATAAGACAGAGATTTTCTTCAGTTTAGTCCATAACATCTTTGTGATAAAAGGCAGTTTTCTTCCATGTCAGACATGATAGCAAGCAAGGTAAAGTATTGGGTCTCAGATACCTGATGCCCCACCCACTGTTGTTAAAGTCAATGAATCAAAGAGGTCACAAACCATTGCCACTGAATGTCTAACATGTCAAATGTAATCTGATAAAAGTATGATGGAAAAACTCCTCTGCCTTACAACACAGATGCTCCCCAGTTAATTGCTGCATGCTGGCTCAGGCAGCAGCTTTGCTAAGAAGAGCATAATATAGAGACTCCCTTAGAAGTGCCGTCCTACAGCTTATGTGAGCAACTGTATTCACCGATATTTACTAACACACTGTCTCTCAGAGGTAAAAGCTGCAATGACAAACTGCAAGATACAAATTCCCTGAATGTGTTGCTTTGTCTGTCTGTTCTATGCAGTAACCATTTGTAATGCTGGGACCTGCTAGAATGAGTCCTGAAACACGTAAACTGAATGGCTGAAAAAATGGACTTACATATATTGAGATAGCCATTTCTTGGACTACTGCCTTTCCTCCAATATATGGCAACCTCAAAGTTAGTATATGTAAGTTTGGGGGACGGGGGGGGGGTGTCCTGCAAAAAAAAAAAAAAAGAAGTTTTAAGGAGAAGAGTGATATTTGAGATTTGCACTTCTCTTGGGTTTTTTGTCTTATTGTTCACGTTGTCAACATTCAGCATTTCAAGTGCCAACATTTCACTAGGGAACTATTCTATGTACCCTGCTCCATCCTTTATTTACGCTGTCATGCATGGTGTAGCACTTTTATCTATCTGTCATCCTCCCTGTAGTTCATCCTGCTGCTGTCCCATGCATCCATGTTAATTACTAGGCTGCATACATCTGTTGACAGGCAGCGCATCCCACAGTCATCCCATTCAGTGGTTGTGCAGCATGAGTGACAGGGTATTTGATTGCTGGTAATGCTGTACCAGCAAACTCAGATCAGTTGCAAGGTTTTGGTGACTTGTCCTGCAGTCATGTCATGTAATTCTGATTAAATGAAGATTATAAATAAAATGTGGTGAACCTTTGGGAGATTTGACTAATACATGGGATAAAATGAATAATGGGAAATTGACATTTTGCATATACTGAATGAATAAATAGCATACTTACCTGTATTTTTACAGGAAGATACAGAATGGGTCAGCCAAACAAATGTTAGTCATGTGTCCAAAAACAGAATATACTGTAAGTATACACTGACCATCTGTGTTATGTTAAATGTGTGCTCGACAGGACATCTTAAAATTACCGTGTGCTAAACCCTACAAATTGTGGACATTAAGGACATTTTGAGGTTAAAACACGCTTCTCAGGAAGAAGAAAAGGTGTGAAAGAAATTCTAGAAGTAGGGTAGGATGTGTATTCATGATAATGGTGGTACTGGAAAGAAGAGGCAAGTAAAATGAATTTACATAAGAAGTAATAAGGGGCAAAGAAGAGAAGCGGACTGATAACTGGCATTACTGTAACGTGTGTGTGTGTGTGTGTGTGTGTGTGTGTGTGTGTGTGTGTGTGTGTGTGTGTGTGTGTGTGTATAAACATTCATACAGCTACTCTGCTCAAGTGACTAAAACTCATGAGATTCAAAGATTTGAGGGAGAGTTTTAGCAACAAACCTATCACAACTACTACACCAATATTTACACAGAACTTAAAAAAAAAAAAAAAAAAGAATTAATAGAAAAGCATACCTTTGCATAGACTGCCAAATTATGGAACCTTCTGTATAGCCTTAGAAAGTGTTTCAGACATGTTTCAACATCAAGTGTGACAAGAATAGTTCCAAAGAGGATTGATCTGTAAAAAAAAGTTCCAGGAAGTTATGGCTTTTGAAATTTAAGAAAGTAAACAAGCAGACTTTCTATGCTCGATTCCTTTCTCAGTAGTTTATCTGCAGTCAGTAGACAATATCTTACCCACAAGTTCCAGTTCTGCTAAAATGAAGCAACAGCAAGTACCTACTGGTATTGACAGAAACCTAAAATTTAGTGGGTCTACTATTTCTAATGAAGTGAGTGACTGTACAGAATAAAAACTGCTTAACAAACGGCTTTAAACAAATAAGTGTAAATTCTGGGAATGGGGGGAATCTGATAGAGGAATAGCTCTGTCCTTGTGTTCTGAAATTATAAAATTGAAGTATCATCTTTGAAATTGGTGATTATAGCAATAACCCATGCCTAGGTGTGGGTAATGCCGGATTTACCCACGGTTGGCGTGGTTTGGTCCCGAGGGCGAAACAAAGCCAACCATGGGTAAATCCAGCATTATCCACACCCAGAAGTGGGTTATTGCTATTATACAATGACATTATTTAAGAAAAATAATAATTACTTTTCTTAAATAATGGCATTGTATAATGCCTCCTTGCTGCCCTTCCGCCGCTGTCTGTTATCCGCGGCAGTTCTGATGTACTGCGCATGCGTAAGCCTACGCAGTACATCAGAGCTGTGGGCAAAAGCAAGGGAGATCTTCTCCGTTGCTTTTTACTGCTTCGCTATGTTAAATGGGTTTAACATAGCAAGACAGCTTTAAAAAAAGCAATGGAGAGAATCTCCGTTGCTTATTTTAAAGCTGTCTCGCTATGTTAAACTCATTTAACATAGCGGGACAGTTTTGAAAAAAGCAACGGAGAAAGCAAGATCTCCATTGCTTTTTACAAACTGTTTTGCTATGTTAAATGGGTTTAACATAGCAAGACAGCTTTAAAATAAGCAACGGAGATCTCCATTGCTTATTTTAAAGCTGCCTCGCTATGTTAAACCCATTTAACATAGAGAGACAGGTTTAAAAAAAAAGCAAGGGAGAAAGCAAGATCTCCGTTGCTTTTTACACACTGTGTCGCTATGTTAAAGGAGTTTAACATAGCGAGACAGCTTTAAAAAAAGCAAGGGACATCTCCGTTGGGGGTCACGGTATAATTTAAAATATTTAATTAGAAAAAAGATGATACAACTGCAATCTTTTTATAAAGCTGATTAACGATTCTAGACTGCTCACAACTTCCATGACAAATGTTTTTTTTTCTCAGATGAAGGATATTATTTAGTTAGATAATGTGGAGCAGGTTTTCCAAAGCATCCATGTCTGGCAGTTGGTAAAGAGGTTAAGGTTGCAAGCTGTACCTCCTGTGGTACTGGGTTTGATTCCCTCAGCCATCATTTGCCTCCTGTGTGATCTTGACAAATCACTTAACCAGGTTGCCCCTGAAAAGGGGGCATACCTGCTTAACAATTAGGATTTGCAGCTAAATATAATGCTTTAAAAAAGAAAACCAGTCTGAGCAAGAACAGAAATAAACATCTGGAAAGTTTGAAGCACTGCAAATCCAACAAGAAATACTAGATTGCTGTGCTTACTAATGCATACTATTCCTAAACTTGCCCTTTCCTCTAACCCTGGCACTATATCTTATACCTTAGCTAAACCCCTATCTGTAACACTAGCATAATGCAGGCAATGTGAGTGTCGGAAGTTAGTGGTAGGGTTTAGGTTACTTGATCAGCAAAGGAAATTGTTTCCTTTTGTGACTTTTTTGTTTTGATATGTTGGCTTTTTTTGGTGAAACACATTTTCAAAGTGCATGTATTTCAATACGTAAGCATATTGCAATAAATTGTGGATTTCATATGTTGGAATCCAGTAAATGTATAATCTAAAGTGTATATGTGTGTGTGTGTGTGTGTGTGTGTGTGTGTGTGTGTGTGTGTGTGTGTGTGTATGTGTGCATATTAAGAGAAGAGAGAGAGATAGAGAGTGATGTCCCTCTTCATCCATTTGCATAGCTATCCTGCTTTATGTATATGTATGTGTGTATATGTGTATATAAACAGTGGCTATAAAAATGTACACACCCCTGTTAAAATGCCAGTTTTTATGATATAAAAGAATGAGACCACAATAAATCATTTCAAAACTTTCCCCACCTTTAATGTGACCTATAACCTGAACAATTCAGTTAAAAAAAAAATCAAATCTGTTAGGGGAAAAAATATAAAAAAATTAAAAAAACTTACAAGCTGGTTGCATAAGTGTGCACACCCTTAAACTAATATTTTTTTGAAGCACCTATTGATTTAATAACAGCATTCAGTCTTCCTGGGTATGAGTCTATCAGCATGGCACATCTTGACTTGGCAATATTTGCCCACTCTGCCTTTCAAAAGAACTCCAAATCTGTCAGATTGCAAGAGCATCTCTTGTGCACAGCCCTCTTCAGGTCACCCCACAGATTTTCTATTGGATTAAGGTCTGGGCTCTGGCTGGGCCATTCCAAAACTTTAATTTACTTCTGGTGAAGCCATTCTTTTGCTGATTTGGATGTACGCTTGGGGCCGTCGTGTTGAAAGGTGAAATTTCTCTTCATCTCCAGCTGTCTAGCAGATGCCTGAATGTTTTGGGCCAAAAGTGACTGGTATTTGGAACTGTTCATAATTCCCTCCACCTTGACTAAAGCCCCAGTTTCAGCTGAAGGAAAGCAACCCCAAAGCATGATGCTGCTACCACCATCCTTCACCATGGGTATATGGTATTCTTTTGGTAATGTAAAGTGTTGTTTTTGTGCCAAATATACCTTTTGGAATCATGGTCAAAACATTCAACCTTAGTCTCATCAGACCATAACACATTTTCTCACATACTTTTGGGAGACTTGATATATTGTTTTGCAAATTTCAGTTGGGCCTGGATGTTTTTCTGTGCAAGAAAAGGCTTCCATCTTTCAACCTTACCCCATAGCCCAGTCATATGGAGAATATGGGAGATTGTTGCCACATGTAGTACACAACCAGTACTTGCCATAAATTCCTCCAGCTACTTCACTGTTGCTGTAGGTCTCTTGGCAGCCTCTCTCACCAGTTTTAGTTGTGTCTTTTCATCAATTCTGGAGGGATGTCCAGTTCTTTGCAATGTCACTGTTGTCCCATATTTTCTACACTTTTTGATGACTGCCTTCACTGTGTTCCATGGTATATACAATGCTGTAGAAATTTTTTGTACCCTTCTCCTGACTTTTACCCTTCAACAATAAGATCCCTCTGATGCTTTGTATGCTCTCTGTGAACCATGGATTTTGCTGTAGCAGGCAACTGAGTAAATGTCAAGAAAATCCTACTAGGACAGCTGAACTTTATTTGGGGTTAATCAGAGTCTCTTTAATTGATGGCAGATGTGTACGCAAGAAGACTGAATGCTGTAATTAAATCAAAAGATGCTTCAACAAAGTATTAGTTTAAGGGTGTACACACCTATGCAACCAGCTTATTGTACGTTTTTTATTTTTTATATTTTTCCCCTAACAGATTTGTTTTTCAATTGAATTGTACAGGTTAAAGGTCACATTAAAGGTGGGAAAAGTTTTGAAATGATTTATTGTGGTCTCATTTTTTTTATATCACAAAAACCTAGCATTTTAACGGGGGTGTGTAAACTTTTTATATCCACTGTAGATATATATATAAAATCAACAGAAGTGTGTGAATTGAGCAAGTTATAGGTACACAGACTAATGGATAAAAGATCAGCAACAATTTCAGCATCTCAAGAACCAGGAAAATGTTAATTCCAAAATAAAACTTATCCACATTCCTATCTCACAAGAGAACTGGAGTTCTGCATTCAGGCTTTTTTAATGATATGAGACATAAAATAATGATCATTTACTATCAAAAAGAGCTCATATGATCGACAAACTATTCAGAGAGACCAAAACACAAAGTTCAAAATACCGAAAACTCATTTGATCGAAACTCATAAGATTTACACATGAAATTCAAAGCATTATGTCCTTTCCCCACTGTAGAGTGACCCTGGAGTTAGAATAAATAGTTGGGGATGTGGGGGGCGCAGCCTTATTTAAATAAATATTGTCAATTATGTTATAAGTATCCATGTGTATGTTTAAAATTTATGACGTATGTGGGAGGCTCCACACCCCCCAATGTGGGGGGCTGTGGCCCCCACCCCCTCCTAACTATTTATTCTAACTCCAGGGTCACACTACAGTGGGGAAAGGGCATAATGCTTTGAATTTCATGTGTCGATGTTATGAGTTTCGATCAAATGAGTTTTCGGTGTTTTGAGCTTTAGGTGTTTTGGTGTCGGTGAAATGAGTGTCGATCATATGAAGTAGACCCATATATATAATTGGACATACACATTATATATAATGTAAAATGTCATTCATCATGTTTTATCAAAAGAATAAAAGATATTTATCTAAAGAAAATGCATTTGCATCTAAACATAGTATTGCAAATGTCTACAAGATTATGAACCAAATGCAAACCAGGTGCTTAAATAATGAATAAATGGAAAAATACCAAAAAAAAAACAGAAATTCTTTATTTAAACAAGATTTTAAAAGGGGCTCCTAACTAAGTAGATAATCTAACATTTTTCATTGTGTCTAGGAAGCAACCCTTACAAGTTTCTGACAAACCTCCCAAGAATCTATCCATACCGATGAATGAAAAATACGCATTAAGGTGTGTAAGAGAAAGTTTATACAAGGCACATCTGTCCCATTTACATCTGAATCACTTAAATGAAGTGCAAGCATTAACCTCCATGGCAGAGATGTTTGTCTTGTATAGATGAGACACATTTACAAATGGTCATATATATTACACAGTCACTAATACAGGCGATGTGTTGTCTAATTTCAAAAACCTTATTTATACTCATCATCATCTTCTTTCGGCTGTTCCAGTTAGAGGTTGCCACAGCGGATCACCTGTTTCCATTTCTTCCTGTCCTCTGCATCTTGTTCTGTCACACCAACCACCAGCATGTCCTCTCTCACCACATCCATAAACCTTGTCTTAGGCCTTCCTCTTTTCCTGTTACCTGGTAGCTTCATCCTTAGCATCTTTTCCCCAATATACTCAGCATCCCTTCAGCACATGTCCAAACCAATGTAATCTTGCCTCTCTGGCCTTGTCTCCAAACCTTCCAACCTGGGCTGACCCTCTAATATACTTATTCCTAATCCTGTCCACCCTCATCACACCCAGTGCAAATCTTAACATCTTTAGCTCTGCCACATTCAGCTCAAACTCCTGCCTTTTTGTCAATGCCACTGTCACCAACCCATATAACATAGCTGGTCTCACTACCCTCTTGTAGACCTTCGCTTTCACTCTTACAGGTACTCGTCTGTCACAAATCACTCCTGACACTGTTCTCCACCCACTCCATCCTGCCTGTACTCCACCTCTCTTCCACACTCACCGTTACTCTGAACTAATGACCCCAAGTATTTAAACTCATCCACCTTCGCCACCTCTACTCCTTGCATCCTCACCATTCCTCTATCCTCCCTCTCATTCACACACATATATTCCATCTTAGTCCTGCTGACCTTCATTCCTCTTCTCTCTAAAGCATATCTCCATCTCTCCAGGGTGTCCTCCACCTGTTCCCTACTCTCACTACAGATCACAATGTCATCTGCAAACATCATAGTCTATGGGGACTCCTGTCTGATCTCGTCTGTAAACCTGTCCATCACCATTGCAAATAAGAAAGGGCTCAGTGCTGATCCTTGATGTAACCCCACCTCCACCTTAAACGCATCCGTCACTCCCACCGCAGACCTCACTGCAGTCACACTACCCTCGTACATATCCTTATTTATACTAATGGAAGAAAAACATTATATCTTACTTCCATGAATATGAATACAGTGCTCACAGTTACCACAAGGTAAGCAACCGTGTAGCCGTTGTTTCTTAAGAAATAGAGCTGCAGTAGTTTTATATCTTGGAAAATTTAGTCAAAGTTTTTCCTTTATGATAACGAAATTTTCCATTTTTACAAACAATATGTTAAAAAAATTTCTCCCTGCATACCAGATGTCAGTGTTTCTAGACAATGTTCATAGCCAAAGCTTCATTAGTACCATAAGTACTAGTGAATGTCACAGACTTTGTTTAACTAGTTGCCTGCAGTGAAGTGTTAAAGTGACCAATCTAGTGGTATTCCAAATTTGTGTCTTGGTTTAACATGTTGTTTTCCACAGAAGTTATCCAATAATCTTTGTGATAACAAATTAGAATCAGTCTCAGAATCAAACTCTTTACTGCATAGCCTCCTAATTCTCAAAAAATGATACTTGCAGATATTATTGGAAAATATGTTTGGTATGACAATTAATAGCAAGAAGCAAAGGATTATTGCTAAAAGGATTTCAATACAGAAAAGTGCACACAGATCCACTGATCAAGTTGGCTACAGTTAAAATCCACATACAAATCAAATCTAGTAGCAAAGCAGATCCTATATTCATTACTGTTTAAATAATTTTAAACATTTTGCAATGTCATTATTACAGTCACATAGATCTTTTGTTTAATTTCCACAGTTGCAACTCACTATCAGGGTCTTCAACAGATTTTTATACATTTGATGAAATCCTACAGCTGATACAGCACAATATTAATATTACCATTAAAAACTGAAAGACTTTCTTTATAAAATTTAATTACTAACTTAACAAAGTAAGCTATATACTATGCAGTGTTGTCAATTAATCAAAATATATTGTCATTGTCAATACCAGGCTCATTGTAAACTAACAAACCTCAGGGGAATGATCTGTTGATGCAGGAATTCTTCAATGTCATGAGGTACCAAATAGTAGGCCTTAATATCTTTGAGGGTTGGGTAATAATGGCAAAAGCAGTTTGGATAGTGATATCTTCCAAACTTGTACTAGGCTGTTTCTCATATAAAACTACCTTGTGCAGCTTATTTGCAATTCTTTTGAGACAGGTGACAGGTGACATCATCCATGTCCATAGAAAAGCCATTAAATAAAGTGGTGTGGTTAGTAGAACCCACGGAGCCAATATTACCAAATGAAACATTGGTAGACATCAGTTATTCAGAAGTCACAAAGAGAGTTCAGCACCAAAACACCATGACACCTTATCATCTGTACCAGTGACAGGGAAATATAGGTGACTACTTGTAAATATGGTTCATTCTGTATGGGACAACATCTTTGCCTTGGAGACTAAGGATTGTACTAAGTTTAAGATGTTTGCCCCTGCCTCTTAAGACATTACTTGTGTGTAATCAAACAATAACCTTATCAGTGCCCCTAACCTCAGTCCTACAAAGTGCCTTAACTAAAACCCTCTCCTTAACAGTACCACTACAAAAGACAGGTAAAAATACACCCTCATGGCACATGACACCACACCAAACTATCCCCTAACCACTACAAAAGACAGGTAAAAATATGCCCTCATGGCACATGACACCACACCAAAACTATCCCCTAACATAACCCTTACTATCTAAAACTATCGTCTAACATAACCCTTACTCCTAAACCTAAACCAAAAATACTTGCACAGAGACTGAAAAACATTTGCACACACCTTCCCTTATTCTAACCCTATCAAACAAAACCCCATTTACTTACACATAAGCAAAGCTTGCTCAAAACAGAAGCAGTTAACTATCTGGCATTCAATGCCTCCTGACATTTTGATTTAAAGTGCCACCAGTATACTAATATATATATATATATATATATATCATATATATAAATATATATATATATATATATATATATATATATATATATATATATATATATAGCTGCGGGCGTGCAGCGGTAGCGTTGTTGCCTCACAGCAAGAGGTTCTCGAGTTTGATTCTCGACTGGGGCACCTTCTGTGTGGAGTCTGCATGTCCTCTCCATGGTCGAGTGGCATTCAGAAGACATGCGTGAATGGGCATACCTTCGTTGAATGTTGGGCATTGGGCTGGCACCTCAGCACCATAAAAATCTACTGCCAATCATTAGCGGTCCAGAGTTCCACTGTGGCGACCCGGTTAGGGCTGCAGCAGCGCAAAGACTCGCTGGTCAGGGTTAGGACAGTGGAGAGTGGCTGTGGCGACGACCCCCTAACTGGAAAAATATATATATATATATGTGTGTGTGTGTGTAGGGGGGGTGCATATGTTTACCTAATGAAATAGCGAATGCTCAAAACAGAGACAAAAAGATAAATATTTTTAGAAGGAATCACAAAATAATTAAAGAAATGTATTTTATGCAGGAGATCAAACCCCCTGTACCTCCTCACCTCTTGCTAATTTTATATATATATATATATATATATATATATATATATATATATATATATAGATATATAAATTCTGAGTTCAATCAGCAGCAGGGAAAGGGCAACTTTCCTATACCTGGTGAACTGTGATCTCTCATGCACAGCAGCAGGCATCCAGAAAATCAACAAAAAAAGAAAGTTGGCTCCACTCGCAAATAAACTCACTACACAATGCCCTTTGGTCTCCACAAATAGGGAAAAGAAAATAGGGCCAAACACTGAAATAAGTGTATAAAAGTTTTTTTTCTGCAGAACAGAAGTCTTGGCAATAACACAGAAGCAACGATGTTACACAGACCGGTTTCGCCCCCTGGCATCATCAGTGTGAATACACGCAACCCTAACCCAAAAACCCTTATATAGTGATAGACCAAATAACATATTAAAATAAAAATACATCTAATAAAGTACTACAAATGAAAAATGATGTCACAAACTACTGAAACATAGCATATGGGTGTATATTACATTAAAAAACTTAAAAAAGTTCGAACCGTCATATGGTCGAAGCCATATGATCAAACTTTTAAAAGTTCAAAAAGCTAAAAAATAAATAAATAAACAGAAAAAACCTACCTGACCATTTTAAGCAAGTGGAAAAGACCCCCCTGAACCCCCACATGGGGGGTGGGCCTCCCACAGCCCCCGCTCTTTAAATATATCAACTCTGAGATTGCACTACAGTGCAGGAAAGGGAAATCTTTCCATTCCGCTCTGTACAGAGATCTCCATTGAAACATTCCAACTTTTAAAAGTTCGATCATACGGTGTCGACCATATGATGTTCGAACTTTTAAAAGTTTGATAACATAATATACATCCTAGCATATTTAACAAATACCTAAGTAAATCAAATCATTTAAAACAACATATATTAGTTGTATTTTACCAATGATCATTTAAACCAGGTTTACATTGGGAACCCAAGTTTACTATCCACATTCTTTCTTTTTTATCCAAGAGGTCATGTCTAGTCAACTCAGACGGACCCCTGCCTCTAACTACATCTACAACAACAAAAAGAAACTGTGCATTCACATGCTCCAACGTATGTTTATAGACTGCACTTCTTTGACGTTTGCAACTTATGTCACTCAAATGTACTGCAATTCTACTTTTAAAAGGCCTGGAGGTCTGCCCTACATAGAACGCCCCACATTGACAGATGGCCATATAGACCACCTATTCGATTCGACAAGTTATTAGATGTCCAATTTCAAAAACCCTAGCTGTATTTGTTGAGGTGAATGACTTGGTAGTGGACATTACATTACAGTAGACACAATTCCCACAGCTATTACATCCCCTAATCATGTCAGCCCTATATTCATCCTTGGACCAATCAGATTTTTTTAACCATGATAGTGACTCCCCCAATGTTTTTTCCTCATCTAAAACTATATGAAAAATTGTTTCCAAGGTACTGGTCAAAAAAATCATCAGACTTAAACACATCCCAATATTTACTAATTACCTCCTTAATTTTAAAGGTATTTGTACCATAATTTGTGATAAACCTAAATTGTGATGTTTTCCTATCACATACAGTATTATCACTACTGCTAGCAGTGTTTCTTAAAACCGATTCTCTTTTGAATTTCAATGCCCTTGTTTGTTCCCTTTTCACATCACCCACATTATAACCTATTTTGATAAATCTATCAGTCATTTTTTAGCCTCTATTTCAAAACCAATATCCTCACTACAAATATGCCTCAGTCTCTGAAACTGTGATTTAGGAATATTTGTTATCATGCTTTTTGGATGACAACTACTTGCCTCCAATATAGCATTTTTAGTAACAGGTTTTCTATATAACAAGGTAATCATTGTACCATCCACTCACTTTGTGATCTGAACATCTAAAAAATCTATGCTATAAGGTTCTATCCTATCCACAACTTTAATGTTAAATTCATTGGAATTACGAAAACCAACAAATTCCAACTAACCTTGAACAGTCCCCTTAGCAAATGCCCCAACAATCGTCAAGACAGCGTCTGGCACATGTTCCATTCTAAAAACCCCATAAAGAGGTCCGCATAGATGGGAGCAAATACCCATGGCTGTGCCTTTAACCTGTAAGTAGCATTCACCTCCAAAATAAAATACATTATGTTCTAATAACAGCTGTACCAAACTAATGAGATATTCTGTGTGTTCGGATGAATATAGACCATATACTATTAGCCAAAATCTTACTGCTCTCATGCTCCCAGTATGTGGAATATTTGTGTACAAGGACTGTACGTCCAATGTGCAAATGAAAGAACCAGGGGTGACTTGCAGATCATTCATCAAACATATTAACTGATTAGAATCTTTCAGCCTGGCCCTAATTATTGACAATAAAGGTTCAAGTTGATGTTCTAAATATACCGACAAAGGCTCAGTCAAAGACCCTTTGCCTTAGACTATCGGCCTTTCAGGTGAAGACTAGATTGCTTTATGTATTTGAGGCAGTATGTGAAAATTCTGGGCTTTAGGATCATTTATATATATATATATATATACACACACACACACTCAAATGTGCATCCATCATTTTTTGCCTTTAGAAGAAACCCATCTATTTTCTTCTTAAAATCCACACTAGGATTGATAGGCAATTTAAAATAGAACATACTATTATTCAGTTGCCTCATGGCCTCCGTAGTATATTCAGATGTTGCCCAGAGAACAACCGCTCCACCTTTATCAGCTCTGACTACCACTACATCTTTGTTATTCTTTAGTTGTACCAATTTTGTAAGATTATCACCATAACTTTTAAAAATGGCATTTTGATTGACATGTAAATCGCACATTACCATTTCCTCAAATAATTTAACTCTAGGATGGTAAGGCGGTTGAAAATTCAATTTTTTGAAACACAAACCAGAAGTTTGCATATTACCATTAACATTCTTCGAACTAAAAAAAATACTTCAAGTTTAAGCTTCTACAAAAATGTTTGACATCCAAACACCATATTCAGAAACAAAATTAGAGGGTACATAGCCAAAACCTTTGTTAGGTACACTTTTTTCACTAGAAAATAAGTTGTGGTCAGTGAAATTAAATCAAATTATCCATATTCTCAGTCCCATTTTCCTTTGCTTTCACATCTTGGCCAGCTCTCTGAATTCTTGTTCTTCGCTGCTCCCTGGTTTGCCTGCGATGTTTTCTTCCTCCTCTCCTAAAGGGTTCCTTCCCCTGGACTTGTTGTATAATGGAGATGTTATTTCTACAGGAAAATCTGTATCTGTACTGAGTGGATTGGAAGAAAAGTCTGAAATACTAGAATCATTAGTGGTATTAAACCCACAAGATGATTTTAAGATGGATTTATTTCTTTTACGTTTCATTCTGACCCATTTATTAGTAGTATCAGAAAATCTGACACCTCTCTTAAATGATTTCCATGAGAAGACTGTATTATTTTTGACATCTCCCATGTCTCTATTAAATTTCTTAAGCTTACGATTTTCACACACAAAACTAAACACTTGTATCACTATAAGGCAAGGTTACTTAGCATATTAATGATATCATAAATTATCTGTTCCATCTAAGAATACATTTAAATGCCCATTTAATCTAGAGGGTGTGTCTATCCTAAGTCTCACTTGCGGTTTGAGTTCCTTTACTAGCAGTAAAGGATTAGAGTCACCAAAAATAATAGAAATGTTTTCAATCACAATGAATTTAAAAATGGAGCACTGAGTGCTGACTTTAATGTGTTGGCTAGAGCATTTTTGCAGTCACCTTTTCTAATAGCTTGAAAATGTCCTTTGATCCTGTCGCTGAGTCTTCTGCTGGCTTTCCCCACATAAAAGGCATCACAAGAAGAGCACACTGCTAAGTAGACAATGTTAGTGGAAATGCAATAAAACTTTTCTACAAAATGAAAAGTAAAATTAAGTGGTCTCAATAGAAATGTATCCCCTTGAGCAATGTGTTGGCAACAACTACATCTTCCACAGGTATACATACCTGTGGGACTTAACCTGGGCAACGTATTTTGTGAAGGACTGGATTCAAAAAGGGACTTTAAAGAATGAGTGCTAGTCCCTAAAGCTTTAACTAACTATTGACTGCTTTTAATAATACCCCAGTTCTTGGTAATAATGTTCCTGGTTCCTACGGAGTCTAATAAATTGGAAGGGGAAATCTTGTGCATGCATTTGATAAATTATCCTTACCACTACTGAACCCATACTTATGGGTAGGTAGTTGTTTGGTCTATCTGCAGTCTACCACTTCCTTAAAACAGTTAAAAACCAGCTTAGCAAGATAATATTTATCTGCAAAGAGTTTCATAAGATAGTGGCATTCCTGAAAAAACAAGGTGTCGTCACTAATGATCCTACTCTGACGAACAAATTGACCTTTAACTATATTTCTCTCCATAAAACCAGGGTTCTGGCTTGAGAAGTCAAAGTAATTGTTACAAGATGTATCCTTCCTGTGGATGGAAGACAAATTAATTGATAGAGGATTTGAAAGAAAGGGAAATATCCAGAAAATGCACTTTGTTTCCCTTCCCTGACAGAGTAAAATCTAGGAAATCAATGCTTTCATTACATTTACCTAAAAAAGAATTTAGTTCATTGGGAGCCCCAAAGCACATGAAAAAGATATTGTCAATAAATCTGATACACAAATACATGAACTGAAAACCTTTCAAATGATTTAAAGTATTGACTTCCCATGCACTAAGTACCAGGTTGGCATATGCTGGTGCTATCTTGGCCTCCCACTTCTACCCCTTGTAACTACTGTAAAAAATGTTGTGTCCATCTAGCAAGGTAATCAGAAACAAAGTCTAAGCCTCTTTGATGAGGAATACTCATGAACAAAGCTATTATCCAAAGTGACCAAGGTACAATTCCTTAACACTGTAGGGAACTTAAATAGCTCATTTAAAAATTCCCAGGAGTCTTTCAAGTAAAAAGGAGAATTTTGTAAAGTTACTGTTTTCTTGGAAGCTGCAATCTGTCTCAAGGGAGGATCCTAAGGATTCTTGTGTGCTTTGGGAATAACAAGCTCCCTATAGTGAGAATATAATATAAATATATCTATAGTTATATATCCATATATTTATATATGTGGGAGTGTGTGTGTGTGTATGTATGTATAAGTGTAAAACCAAAAACATGTTACACTATGCAGTAATTTAGGAGAAAAATACCCAGAAGGTTAGATTTAGTGCTTTCATTTTTTTAATAACTTTAAAACAGAATTTCTTCAGATTTAGAATGGTTAATTATCTCCTTTGCATTGTTAATTTCTATGTATACTTAACTGTATCTGTTTGTTACATTAACTTTTCTTCCATTCTTTTAGTTTGCAGCTGAAAACAAGCTTCTCTAAAGCAAATTTCACGCCTCAAAACCGGTAAATCTCAAAGCCCCGGGCCTGTGGAAAATACGGCCCAGACTGCAGAATCCTTTATAAAGCATTCTATGAACACCTTCAGGAATGCATGGATCATCACAATCCCAAATAAAACCAAGACCCAATCCTCCAAAGGCAGGCGTCCTGTCTGGTGGACCCCAGCCATAAACAAACTATACAATAGAAGGAGGAAGCTACTACATGATAGAGCAAAATCCCAAAGGAAGGAATCTCTGATCAGTATTAGCAAAAACTACGGGCACTCATAAAATCGTCTAAGGCCAGCTTCGAGAGAAAAATTGCACAGGACACTAAGGATAATCACAAGGCTTTCTTTAGTTATGTTAGGAACCTGGGTGGGAATTCCCAGATATGCTCAGAATTAGTCCAAAATGACAAAAAATACACAGAGCCACAGACATTGCCAACATCCTAGCTGACAGGTTCAGTGCAAACTTCTCCCCCCTCTCCCCCCAAAGGACAAATATCTATCCCAACAGAGTGCTGCCCCCCTGACATCTCAGATGCTCAGGTAAGAGCCGCCCTCTCCAAAGCAAAAAACACAACATCAATGGGACCAGATGGTGTCCCGGGCTGCGTCCTACATGAACTCCAAGAAGAGCTAAACCCAAACATAAAACTACTGTTCAGTCTTAGCCTTACTACAGGATATGTGCCCAAAGAGTGGCGTACAGCAACAGTGGTCCCTCTCCACAAAGGTGGTGCCTCAACGGATCCTGGAAACTATCGCCCCATAAGCCTGACTAGCTTGGTCTGCAAAGCTATGGAAAGGATCATCATGGACCTCATAAATAAAGATATTGGGGACCTACAGACACTGGATCCTACCCAGTTTGGCTTTGTTAAGGGCAGATCCTGCCTCTTAAACCTGGTCGATTTCTTTGAAACAGTCACCAAGGCCATTGACAGGGAAGGTGGTCCACACAGCCTACCTGGACCTCGCTTAAAGCCTTCGATACAATACCCACTCGGGCATTATAGATAAGCTCACCAGCTTAAATATAAACCCTATGTCACTAGATGGGTTGCAAACTGGCTCAAGGACAGAACCCACATGGTTAAATTGCTGGAGCCATGTCAGACTCTAAACCAGTTACAAGTGGCATCCCACAAGGCTCAGTCCTGGGACCTCTCTTGTTCGGTATATATTGCTCGGTGGTACAGGCCAACACGGAAGGACTGTGGCTGACCAAGTTCGCAGATGACTGCAAACTGGGCGCCATAATCAACTCTCCAGCCGACACAAGCATCCTCCAAAAGGGCCTCATAGAAACAGACAACTGGTGCCAGAGCCATGGCCTCAAGCTAAAGCCAAAAGTGTATAGTCATCCCTTTGGCAAAAACAAAGTGCCCACAAATTACCACATAGGTGGTAATCCATTAAGTACAGAAGAAGTCATTAGGGACCTGGGGACCCAAGTTGATAACAATCTCTCATTTGACAACCACGTGGCCAAAGTGGTTAGAAAAACATTTTATATAGCCCATCTAATCATGAAGGGATTCACATCTAGATCAGGGGAGGTCATCGTGCCTCTTTACTCATCCCTCATCAGGCCCATAATTGAGTACAATGCCCCTTTTGGGATGTACCTTACCAGACACCTGCAGCAACTGGAAAGACCCCAAAAGTACCTCACCAAGAGGATCAAAGGGCTCAAACAGATGCCATATGCTGCCCGGTTAAAGAAACTCCAGCTCTACTCAGTGGCATACCGCCTGCTCAGAGGCGATCTGTGCCTGACGTATAAAGCCATGTCCAACCCGGAATTAATGGACATGCTGCACCTCAGAAAATCCAAATCCCATCGAGCTACAGCTCGAGACTTGAACCTCAGCACTGAAATAAATAGGACATGCTGGAGGGACAGATTCATAACCCAGAGGCTCCCTTCACTCTGGAATAAAATCCCAGTCCAGGTTAGGCAGAGTCCCACATTGACTCTCTTCAAGAGGAATCTTGATGAGTGGATGGGAGATCATAGGTTTACCCCGGCTATCACTTCTGTGTCACTGTTAGACAGAGGCACAGTATACTAACTTCAAAAAAAGGCATAGCAAAACTAATTTAAAATGGGTGGCGAAAGCCAAACACACTCTGGCTAGGCTTATAAATGCCCTAGGGCAGATAGCCTAGTATGAACCTATGAACCTATGAAAGAACCAGGGGTGACTTGCAGATCATTCATCAAACATATTAACTGATTAGAATCTTTCAGCCTGGCCCTAATTAATGACAATAAAGGTTCAAGTTGATGTTCTAAATATACCGACAAAGGCTCAGTCAAAGACCCTTTGCCTTAGACTATTGGCCTTTCAGGTGAAGACTAGATTGCTTTATGTATTTGAGGCAGTATGTGTAAAATTCTGGGCTTTAGGATCATTCACTAAAAGCTGTTTAGATATATATATATATATATATATATATATATACACACACACACTCAAATGTGCATCCATCATTTTTTGCCTTTAGAAGAAACCCATCTATTTTCTTCTTAAAATCCCCACTAGGATTGATAGGCAATTTAAAACAGAACATACTATTATTCAGTTGCCTCATGGCCTCCCTAGTGTATTCCCTAGTATATTCAGATGTTGCCCAGAGAACAACCGCTCCACCTTTATCAGCTCTGACTGTCACTACATCTTTGTTATTCTTTAGTTGTACCAATTTTGTAAGATTATCACCATAACTTTTAAAAATGGCATTTTGATTGGCATGTAAATCGCGCATTACCATTTCCTCAAATAATTTAACTATAGGATGGTAAGGCGGTTGAAAATTCGATTTTTTGAAACACAAACCAGAAGTTTGCATATCACCATTAACATTCTTCGAACTAAAAAAAATACTTCAAGTTTAAGCTTCTACAAAAATGTTTGACATCCAAACACCATATTCAGAAACAAAATTAGAGGGTACATAGCCAAAACCTTTGTTAAGTACACTTTTTTCACTAGAAAATAAGTTGTGGTCAGTGAAATTAAATCAAATTATCCATATTGTCAGTCCCATTTTCCTTTGCTTTCACATCTTGGCCAGCTCTCTGAATTCTTGTTTTTCATTGCTCCCTGGTTTGCCTGCGATGTTTTCTTCCTCCTCTCCTAAAGGGTTCCCTCTTCCCCTGGATTTTTTGTATAATGGAGATGTTATTTCTACAGGAAAATCTGTCGCTGTATCTGTACTGAGTGGATTGGAAGAAAAGTCTGAAGTATTAGAATCAGTAGTGGTATTAAACCCACAAGATGATTTTAAGATGGATTTATTTATTTTACGTTTCATTCTGACCCATTTATTAGTAGTATCAGAAAATCTGACACCTCTCTTAAATGATTTCCATGAGAAGACTGTATTATTTTTGACATCTCCCATGTCTCTATTAAATTTCTTAAGCTTACGATTTTCACACACAAAACTAAACACTTGTATCACTATAAGGCAAGGTTACTTAGCATATTAATGATATCATAAATTATCTGTTCCATCTAAGAATACATTTAAATGCCCATTTAATCCAGAGGGTGTGTCTATCCTAAGTCTCACTTTCTGTTTGAGTTCCTTTACTAGCAGTAATGGATTAGAGTCACCAAAAATAATAGTAATGTTTTCAATCACAATGAATCAGTCACCTTTTCTAATAACTTGAAAATGTTCTTTGATCCTGTCGCTGAGTCTTCTGGTGGCTTTTCCCACATAAAAGGCATCGCAAGAAGAGCACACTGCTAAGTAGACAATGTTAGTGGAAATGCAATCAAACTTTTCTACAAAATGAAAAGTAAAATTAAGTGCTCTCAATACAAATTTATCCCCTTGAGCAATGTGCTGGGCAACAAATACATCTTCCACAGGTATACATACCTGTGGGACTTAACCTGGGCAACATATTTTGTGAAGGACTGGATTCAAAAAGGGACTTTAAAGAATGAGTTTTCTTATATGAAAATGATGCTTGTCCCTAAAGCTTTAACTAACTATTGACTGCTTTTAATAATACCCCAGTTCTTGGTAATAATGTTCCTGGTTCCTACGGAGTCCAAAGAAATAGGAAGGGGAAATCTTGTGCATGCATTTGATAAGTTACCCTTACCACTACTGAACCCATACTTATGGGTAGGTAGTTGTTTGGTCTACCTGCAGTCTACCACTTCCTTAAAACAGTTAAAAACCAGCTTAACAAGATAATGTTTATCTGCAAAGAGTTTCATAAGATAGTGGCATTCCTGTAAAAACAAGGTGCCGTCACTAATGATCCTACTCTGACGAACAAATTGACCTTTAACTATATTTCTCTCCATAAAACCAGGGTTCTGGCTTGAGAAGTCAAGGTAATTGTTACAAGATGTATCCTTCCTGTGGATGGAAGACAAATTAATTGATAGTGGATTTGAAAGAAAGGGAAATATCCAGAAAAATGCACTTTGTTTCCCTTCCGTGACAGAGTGCAATCTAGGAAATCAATGCTTTCATTACATTTACCTAAAAAAGAATGTAG
Organism: Protopterus annectens; assembly: GCF_019279795.1. Lineage (NCBI taxonomy): Eukaryota > Metazoa > Chordata > Ceratodontiformes > Protopteridae > Protopterus > Protopterus annectens. The sequence goes on from NC_056743.1 coordinate 282,021,745, forward strand.
TTCATTGGGAGCCCCAAACCACATGAAAAAGATATTGTCAATAAATCTGATACACAAATACATGAACTGAAAACCTTTCAAATGATTTAAAGTATTGACTTCCCATGCACTAAGTACCAGGTTGGCATATGCTGGTGCTATCTTAGCCCCCCACTTCTACCCCTTGTAACTACTGTAAAAAATGTTGTTAAAGGAGAAAAAGTTGTTTTCCAAAACCAGTTTAATCAAGGATATATATGCCTTAATCCTGTGGGGAGAAGTGTCTGTCCATCTAGCAAGGTAATCAGAAACAAAGTCTAAGCCTCTTTGATGAGGAATACTCATGAACAAAGCTACTATTATCCAAAGTGACCAAGGTACAATTCCTTAACACTGTAGGGAACTTAAATAGCTCATTTAAAAATTCCCAGGAGTCTTTCAAGTAAAAAGGAGAATTTTGTAAAGTCACTGTTTTCTTGGAAGCTGCAATCTGTCTCAAGGGAGGATCCTAAGGATTCTTGTGTGCTTTGGGAATAACAAGCTCCCTATAGTGAGAATATAATATAAATATATCTATAGTTATATATCCATATATTTATATATGTGACAGTGTGTGTGTGTATGTATGTATAAGTGTAAAACCAAAAACATGTTACACTATGCAGTAATTTAGGAGAAAAATACCCAGAAGGTTAGATTTAGTGCTTTCATTTTTTAATAACTTTAAAACAGAATTTCTTCAGATTTAGAATGGTTAATTATCTCCTTTGCATTGTTAATTTCTATGTATACTTAACTGTATCTGTTTGTTACATTAACTTTTCTTCCATTCTTTTAGTTTGCAGCTGAAAACAAGCTTGCAAGTCTACTTTTCACAGTAAAACTGTAAAATAATGGATCACTGAAAAAAAAATACTTTCTTCAATGGCTGTCATTCCATCTGTTGAGCAATGTAATATTATTATTTCTTTAACTGTGGGGGTCTCATCCATTTCAGGAATCAATGAAGATTGCCTTACAGCATGGCGATAGACCACTCCAAGCACTCTGCCTTCTCTGTTTTGCTGATATCCACAGGAGCAGAAAGGACACAGAGGTGAGAGCAGTTAATAATATTTTCCTATAAAGCAAAAATACAGACAGTTGTAGTACTAGAATCTGTATCAGAAACATCCACGTTGATATAAAAACATTATATCTGTCTATATTTATTTAATAATTTACTGAAATTTGATTAACAGGAAAGTCCGACTAGGTAGGTCTCATTTTGAGAGGCCCAGGGTGACAAGCTCTAAAGAATTGTAAAGACATTTTAAGAACAATAATTAAACATCTACAGTTTAAAGAATTATGCCAAATTAATATAATGTGAAAGCATCAGTTATGATCAGATACAAATTATATGACAATGATTTAATATTTAGAGGAATTCTAAACAGTTTAGAGACATCAAAGGTAAGTTAATGTAATACAAACAGGAACTGGAAAATGCAGTGGGAGAAAAAACAGCGTAATGGCATATTTAGAGAGCCAAGGGACAGAAATTGATTGACGTTCAGAAGTGTTTGAAGAAGGGGAGTAAGGAGGTATAAGGCATGACTAGGTACTTGTTTATATTCTGGGATACAGCTTATCCTGTATTTGAACAAGAGCAAAGACAGATTTTGGCTAGGGATTATTTCAGAATGTTTTTAAAAGGACTGCATTAAAAGTCGAGAGTTTGACTTGGAGAATGCACACGACTGAATTTGCAGACTCCTTATTAAAATGTCGTGACTCATAACGCAGAGTGCCAACACACCAAACAAAACAGACCAAAAATGCAGGAGAAGGAAGAATAACAAACACTGTTCTTCTTTCCCTCCCCAACACCTCCAACTCACAGACCAACTCCAAAATCACCATAACAAAGAGAAATGGAATATTCTGAGAAATGGCCATCTCAGACAAGTCTGTTTTTTTTTCTTTTGGCCATTCAGTGTCTGTATTTTGGGATTCGCTGAAGTGGGTCCTGACATTTCAATTGGTTACTGTCTTTGCAGGCATAATTATATTACCCTCAGCCAACCTAGAATGACCTAGGATATCTTATTACTTTGACTGAACTGGAAAAAAGGGCAGTTTGAAAAATATGAAATACAACTATCTGCTAACTACAGAAATACTATCATTACTGTGAAATACGTGTATAAAAGTTGTTTCTGTTGCAATACATCCTCTAACATCTAGCAGTGTTATAATGCAAAATACAACACATTTACATCAAAGTGGGCTATTATATGCTCATCATTCCCACTGCTTAAGTGGCATTTTGGGTCATCTGTCAAGGTAACCAAGTAATGGTCATTTACCAAAAGTTCAGAGTCCCCACCACCGACCCCTTTCAGTGGCAGCTGAGTGGCTGAGCATATTACAAGAGGGAAGCCTTTAGCTGTGACAGGAAGTGAGTGTTTTCAGTCTTTTTTCTGCCATCCAAAGAAGAAAGCTTTCTGACTCTTCACATGATCCATTGCTGTGTGTGTGTGTGTGTGTGTGTGTGTGTGTGTGTGTGTGTGTGTGTGTGTGTGTGTATATATATATATATATATATATATATATATATATATATATATATATATATAATTGATATATATTTACATACATACACATGTATGTGTTTATGTATGTGTATATCTATTATTTTATTTATGTCAGGGTTTACAGTAATTCTTGCTTGTAGCAGTGTTTTTAGCTTCTATCTTTGACATTTTTGTTTACTGTTCCTGAGGAAACTTTCAGTATCTTTCTTAGAAGTGCAGTGTGTATGTGTGCTGTTCAACACTAGAGGCCTCTCTTTACCATTGCTACTCTGGTTTAGTTTCATCTTTTTAGAGGAATATTACAGACCTAGGATTTTTTCAGTGTTTGCACATTATTTAATATATGCATGACTCTGCTGTGTGTGTGTTTTTAACAATGAATCATAATTTTACCACAAACTGAATCTTCAAAAAAACTTTCTCACACTCTCTCAATGAATTCTTTTCCAGGGGTGTTTTATAGACACAGCAAAAAGATTGGTTTTCCTTGCAGAAGACAATTCCTTGCAGAAGACAATGTCCTGACTTATCAGGGCATTTTCTTTGATTTGTCTTTTCTGTACGTGGTCTTGGCAAAAGAGTTCCTCAAAATTCTAGGCCTCATGATGCCACTAGCCAGAATACACATGAGAAAAATCCAGTGGCACTTGAAAATTGATGGACACACCACCTTCATCCCTATACTGGTACAGGTATTTGTAAAACAGGAAATGCAGTGATGGAGGGATCAACTGTCTCTGAATTAAGGACTCCTATCTCTCGTCAGGCCACAGTCCAATATGTCCATATGGACTTGTCAGATTTTGTGTGGGGAGCAGTGTCCATGAGAATTCACGTGTAAGGCATTTGTAGTCCTTAGATGTTGGCATTATTCATGCTTAAGTGTTCCTCACCACTTATGGACTCCAGGTCCTCTTCTGGTGGTCACAGACAACACATCTGTGATGTGATACTTGAACAAGCAAGGGGGTAATACCCTCTTTTCCAATTGATAATGATGGCCTGGAAGCTGGATCTACAACATTCCTCTGATTCTTAAAGCATCATACTTTCTATCACAGAAAAACACAGTGGCAGACAGACTAGGCAGCTCCTGGACAAACACTCACGAGTGGAATCTCTGTGGCAAGGTCTTCCAGGACATGATCCAGATGTGGTGAGCACCTCAAGTGGATCTTTTTGCCTCCATTCAAAAGAGACAACAGTAAAAATTCTGTTCAAGACATTCTTGCAGCCATGCTTGGAAGACAGACATTTTTATCATTCCCATGGTTGAGATTGTTCCTGTATGCATTTCCACCTTTTAGGTGATTGCCACGGTACTTCTAAAGATTCAGAAAGAATTGCTGAAGATCATTGTGGTAACCCCTTCTGGCCCAGGCAAAGTTGGTTCTTTCTTTTAATTGAATTGACCAAGGGCAATTACCACAAGCTTTCTCACAAATTGGATCGGCTCACAGAGCATCAGCGATGAATGGTATAACCCAAGAGAAATTACAGGTGGCATCCTGGATGATTCCATTTTGATACTTTTTAATCATGGGTTCCTCAAGGAAGCATTTTTAAAGGAAACAAGTAAATCTGTGACTAGAAAATCTTACATTTACAAGTGTAAGAGATTTTCCAGGTGATGTCTGGCCAATAAAAGAAGTCCAGAAAGGGTTTGAACCCCTCTGATTTTGAAATCTTTTTGTGAGATATTTAGGGATGGTTTGTCATGTTTCCATCAAAGTGCATCCTGGGGCCATCTCAGCTTGTCTGCCATGGATCCCCATTTTTCATCTCTTTTTGTGGTCAAACAGTTTATGCGAATGAGTGTTTCATGTGAGGCCACCTCGAAAACAAAACTTTTCCTCCTCCTCTCAGCTTTGTCTTGAAAAACTGACCTTACCTCACACTGAACTTGCCTCTCAGGCTGATATATGGTTCATTCCTCATTGCTGTTCCATCTGCAAGGCAAGTCTGAGAGCTGCAAGCTCTCATGATGGGCCAACCCTATATGATTGTTCACAAAGACAGAGTTCAGTTACACACTAATCCATCACTCATGCCTAAAGTTGTTTCTGAATTTTCCTTGAATCAAGCCATCTATCTCTCAGTGTTCTATCCTGATCCATAAAATGAGTGAGAAACGATTCTTGGATGTGGCAGGCAGCTAAGGTACTACCTTGAGAGAATAAAGCCCTTTAGGAATCAAAAGCTGTTTGTCTCCTATACAGAGGATAAGAAAGGTCAGCCTGTCTATAGCAAACTATTGCATGATGGTTGTCCTCTGCTATTATTTTCTGTTACTCTCACCATGGTAAATCTCTTCCAGGCAAGGTTAAGGCTCACTCAATTAGGGTTTTATCTTCTCTGATGCCACATTGGAAAGGGGTGAACTATAGAAGCATTATAATTAGCAATCTGTTCATACCTTCACAAAGCACTACAAACTGGATTCATTTTCAAGGTCCAGAGCAGGCTTTGCTATTCTCCAGAGGTTCCAGGATCCTTGTCCTTCCTCCTCCCAGGTAGGGTAAGCTTTTGGAATCTACCTAAAGTGCCATTGAGCCGGTGAGAATGATGACCACAGTACAATTGTGTAAGTCCTACTTACCTGTACCAGAAGATGTTCAAATTCCTTACTGCCTCAGTGGCAGCACCCACCAGGCATCCTCTAGATTGTTACAGCTGAGGTGGGTTTCAACCTCTTGGATTTGGATATTGTTGGATTTGTTTTTATATGGTATTGTGACCGACTGTGAATTTATTCTTGCTAGATGATTCTGACTTCAGATATTTTTCTTTCCTTCTTTGTGTGGAAGTGAAAAAGCCTGAAAATTCACTTCCTGCCACAGCTGAAGGCTTCCCTCTTGGGTTATGTTCAACCATCAGCTGTCACAGGAAGAAAGAGGGTGGATACTCTGAGCTTTTGAAAGCTGGCAGTACTGGGTTACCTTGGTAGATAACCCAATATGTGACTGAGGCAATGAGGAATTTAAATGTGTACTGTTAAAGGCTAGTAGGACTTGTACAACTGTACTTTACATGAGCATTTACTAAGTGCCTATATTATACAAGGAAACATACTAATTTCATGCATTCCCTGCGCATGCAATATCCTGAGTTCTTAATTGATAAGTAAATTACCATTACTAGGATATAAATGCTGTATATATATCTTTTTATGTCTTTGCTATCCACAATGCTTTGCTTAGTGTTAAATCCTCTCTGTTTCTTCTTAAATCTTCTCAGCACTGTTTTCTTATTGTAATGCTTCTCCTACCATATTATTCTCATGCTTGTGAAACAGCTGAATGCATATTTTCTCTGCTCCTCATGAGGTGGGTTATGGCTGAAAAGGGTCAATAGCCCAGTCCACTTCCCTGGTCAACAAATAGTAATTAAAATTAATATGCATATTCTGAGGAGTATAAAGATGCCAACATCTTAAAGAAATATGCTTCACATATCCCCCTATTTTTCAATCAACAAGTATTTTATCATTTAAGAAATAAGACATAGCATTTTATGTATGTTTCTCTGCAGAGATATTTCATTTTACCCTACTTCATATGGAAATTTTCATTAACTATTCCCTTAAGGGTATGTCATAAGTAAATATAGATAAAAAGCTTTAAACTGTATTTGTATACATTTTGATCCATGCACTACATTTCAGTCCTTTGTCTCATTTGTATAACTGCTAGAATATTTTGCTTTATTTCAGGTGTACCATATCTCATATATACTGAATTATTAACAATTCTGGTATCAGTGTTATTCTCAATGCGGATGGAACCTTACTGCCTTGACTTTTCTTTGGGCATATCTTTAGGTAGTCCTTGAGTTTGCACTCTTGATACTACAATATTCCAATAATATTCAATAACATAAAAGTCCCTGTTGATGCTCTATGACTTAGTCATTAAGTACTTCAACATTTGTGCCGTTCCTTTCATTTGACTATTTGAAAGTGGACACTGAATTTAATGGGAAATGCCAATTGTTACAAAATCCTTTATAAATTCCATGTTTACATATTGTGTGCCATTATCTAATATCACAATATATGGAAATCCATGTTAGAGGAACTTAGTTCTCATAAGATTTATAACACATTTGCTTATATTATTTGATAACTTAAAGATCTCAAGAAACTCTGACTAGCAATCTACACAGATTATATATGGTGTTTTTGACAATGAAATGAGTGTTTTCCCACTTTACTCCATGAACATCCTGGTACTGCATAGGATGATTTAGGTTCTTTTAAATTGTTTTTTTTTTTTTTTTAACAGGCATTGCATACTATGTATTTCTGAACTTTTTGCTCTATTTGCAATGATATTTTGGGACAAAACAGTGCATCTCAAGCTCTTTCATTACACTTTATGATACTCCATTGTGACTGTGTTGATGTGAGGTATTGCCATCTGTGCAATGGAGAATAGGACAGTGCATGTCAAACATATGCCAGCATAGTTAGCTGGAATTTTGTAACTAATTTTGTGTCATTTGACTATCACACTGACTTGTACAGATGCTTGTGTTAAAAATGTAGCAATAGTGTTATTATAACTGATTAAATGTTTATGTTTAAACAGAGAATTCTGGAAGGGAAGAGTAGATGTTTTTGAAATCGCTCTATAATTTTCACATGCTTTAATAGATCTTAGCAAAGCTCTCTGAGTATGTATTGTACCAGAATCAGGTAATCAAATATAATGTCATTCTATAACCATCACTGAGAGGATGGAACTCTCACAGCAGTTTGTTTTGTTTTCTTTGGCACTTGATATAAAGATCTATGACAGCTGTCACAGCCAGTTGTTAGTAAGTTCAAATCAGCTCAGTTTAGGCTTGAAGCTAATCACCTTGCCTTGTGGAAGTAAGCATCTCAACATCTCATCTTGCCTTTCAGCATTAATTAAGTTAGCTAGGGAACAGTTTTCTTTAGATAGGCAGGAAATACAGTGAGAATAGTTAAGTATTGTTTTTCTGCATCTGTTTGAATCTGTCCAACTGTGTTATTTTTATTTCTCCTGTGACTGAAACTCTGATGTTTATTGTACTTAGATATTTGGTATTCTCATGTTTTCAATTTTATTATTTATTATTAAATATTTTTATAATTTTCATTGTGGCTGGTCTTTTACAGAATACTTTAACATCTTGAGAGACTTGTGCTTATGTAAGTGATGCCATCGCCACTCCAAATAACCTTGCTGCTTTGGTTACACTCTACCATTTATATTAGTATTGATTTTACTCAGTATAATTGGATACCTTTGTAAAGGCCTTAGAGTAGTTGACTGATGGCAGCATGGTTACCTTATAGTCTGGACATAAGAGGGCAGCTTTTTCCAGGAGTGTGTGTGTGTGTGTGTGTGTGTGTGTGTGTGTGTGTGTGTGTGTGTGTGTGTGTGAAAATCAAATACCCAGGTGTGGGTGTATTAGCTACTTGGAACTGGGACACAGTGCTCCAAAGTGTGTCTTGTTTGGGATTTGGAGAAGCAGAGTCCAGTCCCAGGTCTTGAGCATGTTCTCTGTGTGCTCCTGGGGAAAATTGTGCTTGATGCAGAGAGGTGCATTTGAAAATACTATGTAAATCCATTCCCATTTTTAGTGAACATCAATCACTGGTGTCAGTGGTGAGGATTGAGGCTCCTTGATTACTGGCCCAGGGTAGAGAGCCCGTCACAGTGACTCATCAGGTCTTGTCAGCATATCTCTTCTCAGTTGATTAGGTACTATCAATTTATCTGCTTTAAATATCAGATTACATATCAGATGAGGAAGCTAGCTTCCTCTGTAAATGAGAAGTAAAGTTGTATTTATTTCTTTACTGCAGATTTTTTGGCCATTCTCTTATTATGATCTTTTTAGCATATGCATTCCTTGATCTCTCTCTTTTCATGTCTGAAATGTTTTACCTGGCATAAGCAACTGCTGTAGCATCAAGCTAGCCTGAAGTTTGGCTCTAAGCAGGTCCTCTTGCTATACTGATTGGTATGCATGCCTAGAATATCATCCATATGCATCTCTTTTCATGATCTGCAAGTCACTGTTGGACAATAATCAAAAGCAACATTTCTCGAAACAATCAAGCAAGATAGCTATCAATAAAATTCAGAACTCCACATAATTAACACTGTGCTAGATAAGTGCACAACAATTCCTGTATTATTTCATAAGTTAAACATACTGGCATTTCAGGCATGGTAAATGTGCCAATAGGATTTTATGATTTTACTTTGTGAATTAATAAAGGAATTCTAATCGGTCATAGAAGACACTGAATTTTAAACCTCAGAGCAGCTTCTGGGTCAGAGTAGTAATCTACCAACATTTCTACCCTTTGATAACTTAAAAGAAACATTTGACCTACCCACAAAAAACTTTTGGAGATATTTGCCAATATGCACTGTCTTTTTAGTTCTCTCTTCCATTTATTTCTTAGACAGCAGTTATGTTCTTCCAGAAAGGTGTTTATTTCCTGGGCCAAAAATTTGTTTCACTCGCATGAAACCATCTCTCTAATTTATACCCTATTATCTAAACCTAACTGGGATAGGATGAGTTCCTTATTGTACAAACATTGTGTTAAGTTCAGGGGAAAATTAGAGTAGACTATAAGCTTACCTTTTTGCATAATCTTTCCAATTCTCCAAGATTGTTATCCCACCTATTGAGAAGTTGGTATATAAATGTTTATTGGACCCTGGCTCATTTAGTCAAAAAAGGGTATAGTGAATCAGGCAGCTATGTAGAGTCATACATCTGTCTAAGATCTTTGGAACCAGGTAAAAAAACTAGCTTGCCTTATTTGCAAAATAACCTTGCATACTGAAGCCTCTTTATGGATACTAGGGACCTGTCATTCTACCCTGTGTTTATCTAAGTATCAGAGACTCTGGCTTTTTTAACTATCTCTAATTTTGAGACTATACAGTAAACTCTTAGTTAATTTGGTACCCATGCGGATTGGTAGATGCCGGATAACTGTGGTTTCTGGTTGCTTGAGAGTTTCTAGTAAAAATAGCCCTGACTAATACTGTACCATATACTATTTGTTTGGTTTGACTTGTTCTCAGGTTGGGGAGACAGGGAATTTATTCCTATTTTCCTTTTTAAAACTCTAAAAACTTAAGGTATGTTTCTGTTGGGGGGGGCAGAAAGTGCAACACATGAAATTTGTACTGTATTTGTTCGATATTTTGTTTCTGGCTGCTTGAGTTCTGGTTAACTGAGAGCTTACTGTACGTTGCATCTGAATGGAAGACCCCAGAGATGATCCTGATAACAGGATGGACTTTCTTTGTTAGCAAGTATATTCAGCTCTTTAATCAGGATGTCTCCTATCATATACAGTTTGCCCTTGTGATCAAGATTTGGGGAGTCACAGTACTGCTATCCTCAGATTACTGGCTCACATTGATTATAAGCTCTGCTGCCATAAAAAGTAAAGCACTCCGTTAACTGAATTTTACCCTACCCAGCCATAAAAAGTAAAGCACTCTGTTAACTGAATTTTTGCCTTACCCATTCTTTTCTATTCCCCATACTAGCTTAAGTTACATTTGGAACTTATATAAACTGCTTTGTGAGTAAGCATAGTACTAAATATTCATAGCATAATAAACTCAGTGTTTTTAATACGTCTACCTTTTGTGTTATTGCTGACTTATTGTATTGTTCACAGTTTATAAGTTCATAGGTAGGCTAATTACCCCTGGGGCTTTTATAAACATAGCCATGCAACCCAAATGTATCCATCAGAGATTTAAGTGTCAGGCCAGGGTTGAATTTCTGATTTCCCATACACTGCTCCAGGTTCACTTCAATAGGGTTAGGGATCAAACCAAACTGGATTAGGTCTAGTGTCTGAAGGTATACTATGTCATTGTTAATCCATTCCATAGTAATTCTTTGCATGGCTTTGCATATGAAACTAGTCAGACTAATTTGTCTGTAGTTCCCATGATATGGTTATGGTCTGCCCTTATGCAGAGGGATGACTGTTGCAATCTTCCATTTATGTAGCACAAAGCCTGTATGGAGGCTATGGTTAAATAGCAACCCCAGTAGTCCTGATAGGTCATATTTTAAGCTATTTAAGAGGCATCCTGAGATATTATTGGGGCCCATCCCTTCTATATTATTGGCCTTAGGTAGTGCATCTAAAACCTGCTCCCTACTGATAGTTGAAGGGATTAGGTTATGTGGTAGTTCCTGGAATGGCTAGGGGTGAAAAGGAGGTAAAGCTGAAGCTGAATTTGTCAACAAGAAGATTTGTTATATCTCCCAGTTCTTGGACTTAACTAAAGAAGGCCTTATGGTTGTCCATAGCCTGGAATGTTATTACCTCAAAAATTTGCTTTTTTGGATTAATTTGTCCTCTTAGTCATCTATTCAGTTTGATGAGAGAGTTTTTATCTTTTTTTTGTGCTACACTTCCTAATTTTATCTATGACTGCTGTTTTCTTTTTTCTACAATCTGTTTAATTTTGATTTCAGCAGGGTGATTTGTTTTTTTAGTTAGTTTTGGTCTCATGTCTGGTAGGCACAGCATCCTCTGTGCAGCCATTAACATGGTTGTACAGATCTTCTGTTAATAATTCCACATAGGCTGCTGTGTTATCAGGACTTGTAGGGATTTGAAATTTTGACAGGTTATAACTTAATACAATTTAGTTTGCTTTGTATTAGTTTTTAAATGTTACATGGTTTGCTGGGGTTGCAGAATTAATTCTCATTTTAAAGAAGACTAACCTTACCATAGAGGAAATTACATGGGGTGTGCCGCATTCTCCCATATATTGCAAGTACCATGTCCAATATGTTTGCACCTCTGGTAGGCATATTCACTTACTAATCCAGGATGTTTGCGTTTACAAAGTCTAGGAATCTCCATGCCTGCAAATTTGGGGTCATATAGGATTCACAGTTTATAAAGGGTTAATTAAATACTCCATTAGTATGCTATTTGGATGAATGGTGAGTGCCTCCAATAGGTCTAAGCATGAAATATGGGTTACACTGGGCATATAGGGTGACCTATGGCTTACTAGGGTATGGTATGGGACTTTCTGTATTGCAATTTGTAGGTGGAGGAACTCCTCTACATCATCTTGTTTAACCAACCTAGATGTATGCTTGTTATTGATGCACGTTGAGACAACTCTATCTTTAGTCCCTGTCTATGTAATTGCTGGTCTAAATGTGTAGAAGGCACTGAAGCCTTGTACTGCCACTATACTCTCTGCAGCTTTAAACTATGTCTTGGTAAATATACAGATATCCACATTCTCCAAGCTAAGGAAAGCTTGGTAGGAGTAGAGTTTCATGTTTAGACTCCCAGCATTGACCAGTAGCACCTTTAGATTTCATTGGGGAGATTTTGCTATGTAGGAAGGTTTGTCAATTTAGCATTGCCTGAAAAGGCTGTGGGGGGAGGACAGTGCTTTAGCCAATATTTAAAAGCCTGGAGGGGACAGGTCCAAACTATCCTTGGCAAAGCAACGTTGTTTGTTAACCATATCCTCCTACATTGGCAAATACTTTATTCCCCCTAGAATGACACCAAAAACTAAGCCAATTATTAAAGTCGATCATCTTCTGTTCATGTTGTGGCATCATCCTTGGTGAAGGTAGAATGTTGCTCAATGCTAGGCTCATACCAGCCTGTGGCCTATAGTGCAAGAGCTCAGTAATGTCTCCCTCTACATAGTCTAGAGAGACATTACACCTACATGGAATATGACTGAATCTTACCGTTACCTGTAATGCAATGACTTGAAAGCATGCATAACCTGGCTGACCCTGTCCTCTGATAGGCAACTGATTATTATTTTCTCCTTGTTCAGCTCAGTGAGGGGGACAGCTGTATGTTGTACTATGGAGTCCCCTATAACTAGAGTTCTTAGTAGTGTATTGGCTTGTTTTATTGACTTTGTGATTGATGCTCCACTGGTTGTAGTGGTACGTGCAATGTTCGCTGTTTCCATTGAGTGTTTTTCAGCTTGATGGGGATAATTTTTGCAGGTAGAATGTCTGAGAGGACTTTGGGGTTTTGAGATATTGTGTTTAATTGCCTCAGCATAAGTAGGTCTACGTGTGGGGTGCATATTACGTGTGGTGGGTTTAGTGTGTGTTTCTGACAACCAGATTATTATGAATGTTTGTATGCAAGTCTTTTGCCTCCAGAGACATTGTCTGACATACTGTATTTGATTCTCAGAGGATTAAATGGATGGTAGTGAGCATTAGACAATTGTTACATTCTATCAATATACCCATATTCAACAAGCTGGCTGTGGAGAAACTGGGAAAGTACATATCCATGATGTCATGTCCTTTATTGGATGAACTACACTGTTGCAGGTTTACAAGAGGCTAATAGTGGGCTGACTAAGGGTGCTTTTAGGGATAGAGACTAGACTAGACTGTAGACTACTAAATTCAAGGGGTAGTATTCCTCAACAGGCAAGCTGTATGCTTTATGTTACTTGATGAGCACAGTAGCTGCTCTGCACTCACAGAGTTACTGGTACTGTAAGTGTCTATGTCTATACAAACAACTACTAACCACCACTGCAAGCTGGACAGCGGCATTTAAATACTCCAAATTTGTGCAATTAAAACATAAAAAACTGAATTCTTTGTCCTCTTTCCAATTAAATAAATACATATTAGCTTCCTTATATGTTTCCCAACTCAGATAGGCAAGGTCACCAATTACTGCCACTAGATGGACTGTCCCATAGTCTTCTTAATGTAAAAACCCAAAGATTGCTTGACAGTGTAATGCTACCACAAAACAACTTAAACAAACTACCTGAACAAGGTGATTTCAAGTATTAAGTACCTTTAAATAATTTAAAGTGCAAAATAAACAACAGATAAAGCAAAAATAAAATTGTAGCACTGTAAAACAGTTGACTAAACTGCAAAATAATAAGTCTCATATCTGGCAGGGATCAAGCAAAATTAATTTAGGACCCTCACAGAGTCTGGCAATGGCTCCAAGTAAGTGGCAGCTTTGGGAAAATGAGCAGGAGACAATATGTAGCAAAGGACATTTACTCAAGAGAAATATTGGTTTTGCTGGGTGGGCATTCGGTATTATAGATGTATGTGAAACGACGTGTGGGCAGAGTACTTAAATAACTTACGCAATAGACAATAGCAATAAAAGAGGGAAGAGAGGGTCTTTGAAAATCAGATTACCATAAGGAGCGAAGACTAGAGACATGGCCTTTTAAAGCCATGCAGGAAAAAGGATGGGAGGATTGAGAAAATTCAAGCTGCAAAAAGCAGACTATCTAGAGAGAAACCTAATAACATGAAGCCAATATTGGAACTCCAGTCGTGACTCTGAGCTACATGTCAATGACCCCAAGTCAGTTAGAATTTCATAAACTTTAATTTACTGTCTCAGTGGAGGACAGAGCAGACAAAAATGATCAGGAGAACAGAAAGGCACTGGAATGCAACTTTAAGCAGCTAAATGATAAGCAGAATATAAGACTCTAGCAACAAAACTGGAATATAAACAAAGTACAGCTGTGTAAGTGCAACTTACTATAACAGAAGATGATCGAATGATCACTGCTGCAGTACTCTTAGCTACACTGGTTATATCCTACCAACGATATAATAGCCAGACAGCTTCCGAAGCTTCAGGGCACCTTCCACATACCCAAACTGTCAGGTAGCATGAGCTGAGCTGACTAAAAGATAAGTTTGGATGCGAAGCTCTTCTGAGCTTTCTTCCCAGCAGAGAAAGGGTGGCTGAGCCCTGAAAGGACAATGTTAGGAACAACAAAAATAAATGTCCACACCCTGGCATAAAAAAAAAAAAAACACCAAAAAAAGTATGGGGGTGCAGTGGCTACTACGGCAGTGATCATTTAATCATCTACTGCTATGGTAAGTTTTACTTACAAAACTGCTGCACTACATTCATCATATTGATCACTGCTGTGGCAGCCTTAGTTATATGAGTAGATTACCTTAGCTAACTACATTTTTGAGGTTGACGGAAGAATGTCTAGAAGCACCTGTTGAATGGTCCTAGCAAAGCTTGATCTGGACCTTGGAAAGGAATTAAGCTCATAGTGCTTATGTACAGAGGACCAAGTAGCAGCTACTATAATACTTCTAGAACCCATCTCTTTCCAGAAAGCCATAGATGAAGGCAAGGCCCTAGCAGAGTGGGGCCTTGACCCTGCCTGCAATAGTTTTGTTATGATGAGTATAACAAAAGGTAAGACAATCATTTGGAAATAGTGTGTTTTGGCACGTTATCACCTTCTTACCTTCACAAGAAATGAACAATTGATCCAAATATCTGAAAGATTTAGTTCTGTCAAGATAGTATCTTAGCTGTCTGTGGACATCCAAAGTAGGGAGTAGCCTTTTCCTTCACATTTACATTCAGGAAAGAAAACGGGGAGATGAATAGTTTAGCTTAAAGTAAACTCTCAAACCATTTTAGGCATAGAAAGAAGAATTAGTTCTCAAAGAAACCTTGTCCCTGTGGAAAATTAGATCGGTTTAACTCGCCATAACAGTTTGCAGCTCAGATGCCCTTCTTGCAGAGGTCATAGCAGTTAGTAAAACTGTCTTCCATATCAAGAACCTTAACACAAAGTTGACATCCCAAGGAGGGGCCACCCGTTTTCTTGGATGCCTATTATGGAAAACCCGTCTCAAGAACATTTTGACATGATACTGCATTACAAGAGAAGGATCCATGGACAGACATGCCGAAATGGACAATAAATTAACTTTAATAAAGGAATGAAGAAGGCCATAGGATAGTAACTCTCACAAATGCTGTAGAACCAGAGAACAATTCGCCCTGAATGGGTGCAGATAATATTGTTGGCGCCAACTACAAAATCTTTTTGATTCATTAATATACAATTTTCTAGTAGAAAGCTAACTTGCCTCCATTTGTACCTGATGCATGTCTCCAATAAACAGGTGCCTAAAAGAAATTAAGACCCTGTCATCTAGGCAGTCGGTTGAAATTGAAAATGATTTATGTCAGGGTGTATGAAGCACCTATGATCTTATGTGAGTGAATACAGACTGTGAGAAATCTTGTGGTAATTATCCCTGCCCATTTACAAAAATAGGGGAACCATGATTGCCTGAGCCAGAAGGGAACTACAGTAATGATCTTGGGGGATTCCCTCTGAATCTTCAGAATTACACTGGATATTAGCAGAAAGGGTGAAAAAACATAGAGAAACAGTCCTGTCCAAGGTAAAGAAAAGGCATCTGTCTTCCAGGCCTTTTTGCATTGAGTCCTGGAAATGAATCTTGCCATTTGATTGTTCAGAGAGGAAGCAAAGACATTTCCCTTAAGGAACTCCCCATAGATGGATCAAATCTTGGAAGACCCCTGATTTAGTTTCCATTCATAAGGGTCTGCCTTGTTCTAGCTCAGCTTGTCTGCCACACAGTTTAGAATGCCTACAGAGTGTGAGTGAAGCTATATCCCAAGCTAATAAGGCTTGTCTGCAAAGGAGGGTGCAGCCTGGTTCCCAATTGCTTGTTGATATACCACATGACTGTGGTATTGGGGTCTATATCAAAATTCCGAACACAGAAAACACCGAATGTCAAAACGTCTAACCCAAACCATCGAATGTTGAAAATAGCCAAGCCCCGGAACATCAAAATCTTAGCTAGGGCAAGATTTCAGTGGGCTGTTCCGTGGCTTCGCTATTTCCTCCACTGTGGTGTGAGAGTTACGGACCTTAGTGTTAGGGTGTGGGTTAAGGCAAGTGGATAGCTAGTAATGTATTTATGGTGTAGTGTAGGGTTGTGTTTTGTTAACTGTATGTGTAAGTATTTATTGCTTTGTTTGTGTATAGTCTCGTGGGGTATGTGTGCGATAGTTACGGACCTTAGAGTTAGGGTGCGGGTTAAGGTAAGTGGATAGTTAGTAATGTATGCATGGCTTAGTGTGGGGTTGGGTTTTGTTAACTGTATGTGTGTGGTTTATATATTTTGGTGTGCTTGTGTTGTGTGTATGTTTCTCGGAACAGCAAATTTTTATTCTGAGTGTTTGATGTTTTCAATATTCGAAATTCCAAGTTCGAACATATGGTGTTCGACATCTTGAATTTTCGAATATATGATATAGACCCGTGGTATTGTCTGTAAACCCTTGATGAAGTCTAGGGGACCAAAGCTGGTTCAAAGAGTTGAGTGCCGTAATCAGAGCAATCATCTCCTTGAGATTTATGTGCTTGCATCTGTCCTTGGTATTCTACACCCCCTGTACTTGTAGCCCTCCTCAAACTGCTCCCCAAGCAAAGTCTGAAGTATCTGTTGTAATTGACTGCTTGAGTGCAAGGAGGGAAAAGGGGAGACCTGGATTTATGGATCTCTGTCTCCACCAAAAGATTTCTCTTCTAACCCCCCATCCCGCACTCAAATTTGAAAAGAAAAAGAGTACTCATGCTGGGACCAAAAATATTTCAGATACCGCTGTATACGTCTCGTGTGGAGACTTGCCAGGGGTGTCATAGAAATCATAGATGTCATGAGACCCAAAATCTGGAGATATTTCTTTGCAGTGACCAAAGTCCAAGTAAAAAACCTTAGAAATAGATCTAGATAAAGCTCTTATTTTTTTCCTGTGGGAGAAAAGCTCTTTGAACTGTGGTGTCTAAATTGACATCCCATGAACACAATACTGTGTAAAGGAGTCAGGACAGACTATTGAATATTCTCTTGAAATTCCAGCTTGTGTAGACATCTCTCACCTAAGACAGAGATTCCAGACATTTTGAACAAAACTCTGCAAATATAAGCAAGCTATCTAAATATGGAACATGTGGATAACCTGTAGTCTGCAATGAGCTACAGTTGGAGCGAGACACTTTGTGTACATTCTTGTTGCAGTGGATAGTTCAAATGGTAAGACAAAGCATTAATAATGTGATCTAGACCACACAAAACCTTAAGAAAATTCTGAAGTCTGGATGAATAGGGCTTTGATGATTAGCAACTGTTTAGTCTAATGTTGCCAGGTAACTTGAAAGAGGAAGCGGTAACAGATTGTGAAGTAACACCATTTTAAATTTGGGTACTATCACAAACAGATTTAGGAGAAAAAGATCTAGAAATGGTTTCCAAGAATTTTCTTTCTTTGGCATTAGGAACATCCTTGAATAAAAACCCTTCCCTACCCAGGAAGGAATAACTGGTTCTATAACTCCTTAGTCCAGCATATGATGAAGAACCTGTGCAATCAAAAGACTTTAATCTGGAGGATGAGGACTAATCCCCTGGAATGGAGGAATTTCCTCCCACTGGAATCTGTAACCTTGTTGAATGATTTTCAGAACCCATTTGTCTGAAACTGTCTCCAAAGAGAAAAATGGAGATTCAGACTTCCTAGAATAAAAAAAGGGGCCAGGGTGGGAGGGGGTTCAAAAGGTCTCGAGTAGTCATTCGGACTTGCTTAACTGTCCTTGGTTTTGGTTGGTTCAAGATTTCTTTTTGGTACCCCCTTGTCATTTCATCTTAAACATCTGTTTACCTGAATTTTGTTGAGACTGTTTATTCTGATCTTTTTTTTTCAAAATTGAATGGAGAGATAGAAAATCCCTTGGAAAATTTCTGTGGAAAAGGTGGGATGAAAAATTTTAGAGATTTCCTGGATCAGTTTGCCCTTTTCATTACACTTTTTGATCACCTCTGCAGCAGCAGAGGCAGATATTAAACCTATATCCAAGGAAGAATCTAAAATCTCATTTTTGCCATCAGCTGGGAATTTCTGAAAAATGCAGCCATGCAGACCCCATCAAAACAGTACCACACACATACACACACACACACACACACACACACACACAGACACACACACAC
This sequence comes from Protopterus annectens, assembly GCF_019279795.1. Classification (NCBI taxonomy): domain Eukaryota; kingdom Metazoa; phylum Chordata; order Ceratodontiformes; family Protopteridae; genus Protopterus; species Protopterus annectens. Next base: position 282,040,182 of record NC_056743.1, read on the forward strand.
ACACACACACAGTCTGTAAACAATACGTAGTGACCTGTGCAAGAGAAAAGATTAAGTCATTTAAAGCAGATTTTTCCTCACAAGAAGAAACTGCAGATAAAACATTCTTAATACTTTCGCACTTTGTCAGAACAAACTTTAACATATGAGTCTCACAATTCAATATTCTGAAAATCAAACTTGCAGATGTATTTTTCCCATATCTATCAATAATTTTCCCATCCTTACCAGAAAAAGTAGAACTGGAATCAAGTAAGTGCTTAGCAGCAGTGGTAGCAACTAAAGCTATAGCTGCTGGGTCGGGTTTGGGAATAGTGCAAAAACTGTAAAAGATTAAGGAACTTTATATATCCTATCTGTGAACTCTCTATCAGGAAAATTGCAGATACTAACACACACATCCTCTAAAGTGGACAGAAAAGGAGGAACTGGTGTAGGTTTTTGAAGAATCCTTCTGTAACAACACATAGTATTTTCCAAGGGACTGAGAAACCTCTGTGTTCTCCCACTGAAAACACTGGCACATTCTAGTAATATTCTCAGAGAAAGATCCCCACAGCCCGGAAGAATCATATACATGAGATCCCCTCTGACTCTAAATAAGAAATCTGAGGAAAAAATCCTGTGTCCATCCCTGCATCTTACTATTCAGATTCAGAATATTAGATCTCTTCAGGAAGAGAGGAATCTCCACTTCTTTTACAAGAAACTACTTTACAAGAAGGATCGGTAGCCTGAATTAAACCCTGAGCCAAACTAGTACACTACTCCTATCCACATAAAATTGAGGAGATGTAGACATGTGCTTGGTTTTCTGTTTGTTTTTGACAGGAAAATATGGGGCCAACAGTATTACCAATAGCAGCAACGGTTTCTCCAGGGATGGGCACAGCATTCTGACACACCAGGGAAACCTTCCCTTTTCTCTCAGCAAGCAGTGACAAGGGCAGCTTTCCTTCTCCCACTGGGGGACCCCAACAGCTTCTAAGAGGGTGGCTAACCCCCAGTGCACAGTGACTGTAGGGATCCAGGGTAAAAGACGAGTGTTCTAAGGTATAACAAATGGCAACAGCAGAGTCAACCACCTGCAGCTGAGGCAAACTGCCAGCTTGATGCAGTGGCAAAGGCTGTTAAATTATTTTTTTTTCTTTTTGTGTCTAGAAGGACAAAGCATCAGACCAGTAATCTGTTCCATGGTCAAGCCAAAAATGGTATCTCTTTCTCAGAGAACACAAGTATCAATTGCCAGTAAACACTACCAGTCCACTAAAGTTACTTTTTGACAGAAAATACAGTAAAAGGTACTTTAGAACAATATGCCAGCCCCATAAATGTAAAATGAGCAAAACTTACACACACAAAAATGTTTAAAGTTACTTTATAACATTTTTGTAATGACAGAAAATATGATCACTCTATTTAAAAGTATATTATAAACTTGAGACAGTTCTTTAAAAGACAACACACCTAGCTTTAAAATAACTTTCCTGAAGAGGAAAGAAATAAAACATCAACAAAATTAAGAAAATGTATTTTTTTTTTTTACTCAAAGGGAATTTATCTGCCCAACAAAGTAAGGCACAAGCCAACTGTCAATTCTTGATGCCTCAGAGTAGTGTACTCATCAGCAGTAATGCACGGCAGGGCTTGGTGCCCAAACTTGTCTTTCAATCAGCTCATCTTGAGCTGCCTGACAGTTTGTATGAATGGAAGGGGTCCTGAATCTTTGAAAGCAGACCAGCTATTATATCCTTGGCAGGTTATAAATCATATAGTTAAAGTTACTGCAGCATTGATCAATACTCTGAATATCTATAAAAGCACTGAAGTACCAATCTAGAAGCAGTATTGTACAATGCTAATACTATGAGAACTCTACCACTGTCTAAGCCACCACAGTTTTAAGAAATTTACCGAAATGCTGCTTATGGAAAAACTCAGTAATTACTGACTTAATGAGGCTCAAATCTGGCATGTTTTCATGTTAAACTGTTCTGGTTGCTTGTTCATGGTTTTGTTGTTAAAACTTTCAGCAATAAAAATAATGAAGTAAAGACTGATCTACTTCTGTCCATAGGTAGATACTAGGCTATCAGTCTGTAGACTGTTATAAAGCCTAGCCAATAACCAGAGGTCAGAATCAAACCCTTTATGTTATTTTTGAGAAGTAAATACATAAATCATTATGCTGACCCCTCATTGTGTATTACGTATATCAACAGCACCATTTTCTGTAATGTTGATAGTGTTTTATACAATGACTTTATAAATATATTTTGCAGTGGCTTACTGTAATTTGTACCTTATAGCATGTCTATCCCATATGTTTATTTGCAAACATTTTTTAGCCTCACACTATAGCAGCAGGTCCTTTACTGAGTATATAATTTCTTCGTATATGTGAGAACTTGAGAACAACTTTATTTTTTGCAGAATCAGTGCTCAGGTACTAAATCTGACTGGCATCCACTTATAATTAAAGAATTAGTGAATTATTAGATTCAAAATATCTCTGAGCCAGTACATTTGGTGATTCTCTTCCTGCTGTCTGAAACTAAATTGCATAATTCTTATATATATATTCACAAATTAGTAGCTGCAGACCGAATTACTTATTCTGATGACTTAAACAAGTAGGCAGTTTGTATGTAGGTTTCCACAGAAGCAGTTTGTACATAGGCTTCCATACAAACCAGTGTTTTAGATAACTCAAAGCCATTTGATTTAGATACTGTCAACCAAATAAACTCTTTGAATTTCATTGATATTCATTGTGAATCACTAGCAGGAATTTAAAAACATATGTGAAGCTCATTTGATAAAGTGTAGTAAAACAATAATCAATAGAGCACAGAGGACTATCCCTCCTTGGTGGGATATTAGACATACTAAACTTGTGAAGAAAAAGCAGGAGAAAATTAGGCTTTGGAGGATGTATAAGAGTAAGAATTTAAAATGAGTTTATTATTTAACTTCCAGAAAACTGAATGTTTCCCTAAGACTGGCTAAAAGTACGTTTGAAATTGATTTAATCAGAATTATTTCCACCAAGAAATTTTACTCATATGCTGAATATATAGGTAAAAGACTAAATGATATGGATTTATTTCTGTCAGTATTGTAGTTTTTCATGGAGGCATAGTTCAAGCAAATATGTTGAATGAGCATTTCTTGGTAGGTGATGTATCCTCTACTGTACAAGTTTCTGATACAAGCATGTATGACAACACGCATCCAAGTCCTCAGTTTGAACCAAGTTTGGACCTCCTTGCACTGTATGAAACAGGGTGGTGGAATGGAGCCTGACAATATCTCTGGTATTTTCTGGGCTCATTATAGCAATTACATATTTGCTACTATTACTCAACTTTGTAATGGGTTTATATGACTTCATCAAGTTTTTGGAAACTCAAAATTCATATGGTCAAGACCATATGATCAAGTTTCCAAAAACTCAGAATAAAAGAAAAAACAAATCTACATTTTTTGCAGGGGGCAAGCCCCCCTCTACCCCACACCCCTTGCAAATTATACATACCAACTCCATGAACATACTACAGTGGGGCAATAGTAAATTTCTCTATCCCTACTGTTCCCAATCTACACAGAACTGCTTCAAGGAGATTTACCCTTTTACCTTAGCAGTGTGATCTCGGAGTTGGTATATATAATTTGCAGGGGGGTGTGGGGGCACATCCTACAACATGCAGGTTGGAGGGGGGGCGTGTCTCCCTGGAACAGCGTACATTTTTTTTTATTTTAATTTGAGTTTTTGGAAACTCGATCATATTGTCTCAACCATATCAGTTTAGAGTTTCCAAAAACCTGATGAGGTACCTGATGAAGTCATATAAAGCCCTTTTTAACAACTTGTATCTTGGTGTTGTTCCTAAAAGATGAAAGTTTATTGATAGAATTCCAGTTCATAAGGGGGGGTCAGGAAGATAATATTAGCAACTGCAGACCAATTAGCCTTACTTCTGTGGTGGGGAAAAGGTTTGAGAGGTGTTTACTCTGGTTACTTAAATAAGAGCTTCAGGAATATCTAATGTTACCCAACACGGTTTTATAAAAAAAAAATATCTATATTTACTAATTTAATAAAATTTTATGATCTATTAGCAGTAGCATTAGATATGGTTAAGTCAGTTATGGTGGTGCACTTGGATCTATCAAAGGCTTTCAACAGTATTTGTCACACTGTTAATGCAGAAGCCATGTTTAAGCATGAGGTTAATCCATTCTTGATCCACTGAGTGGCTAATTGGTTCCATGGTAGAATATAAAGAGGTAGGATAGGAAAATGTTCATGAAGTTGGTTCCTAGCAAATAAAGGTGTTCCCCAGGATGCAGTACTCAGACCAGTACTATTTAATTTCATTTCTCTTACATTCCTAAGGCACCTAAAGTTTGTATGCGCAAGTACATGGATGATATTAAATTAGGTTGTTCATCTCTTCTGCTAATGATACTGATTCTTCTCATCATAATGTGTACCTGGTGGCTGAATGACTAAATCAAATTGGTTTAAAAATCAATAAGGATAATTGTGCTGTTTTACACTACAGGTAAATGGCTGAATACAAAGTTAACCTAGGCCTGTATAAGTTACAGAACTTTATAGAATACAAGACCTTGGGTATTACAAGACACAGTGATTTCAGATTAAGGTTTAATGCCTTAAAAGATAAAGCAAAGGCTTTAAAAGTTACTGGATTAGTTGTTAAGAATTTTACTACAAGATCTAAAGAATGTTTCCTAAAGTTATTTACAACATATGTCTGCCCCATAATTGAGTATAATGTGTTGACCCATTCTTATAAAAAGGGAGATGATCTTGTTCTAGAAGGTATTCAGCAGAGATTTACAAGGTGTACTATTTCTTGTAGAGATATGCCATATTCATCTAGGCTGGAAAGCTTGGGTCTATTCATAATTAGTGACAGATACTTGCAGGACAAGCTTTGCTTAGCTTACAAGGGGCTTTGTATTGCTGAATATTGAATATTAAGCATTAAATTGTTGAGTCCTAGTTCTAATACATGAGGAGCTTGTTATACCTTTAGATTAGATCAGTCAAAGACAGCTCTTAGGGCAGTGTATATCACACAGTCCTTGGTTTGACTATGAACTAGAGTTCCATTACACCTTCTTCAAACCCCTTCTTTACAAGTTTTTAAAAACCAACTAGATAACTCGATGGGTCCCAGAGAATAGACTTTTATTGTGCACTCTTATCTGATTGGCCTTTGGCCCATATGCAGGTGTATACAAACTACTGAACCACTGAACTATTATTCTTTTCAGACCCCAAACTTTGGAAGTGTCAGCAGAAATTACATTGCACTCCGTTCTAATGTGGAGTTGAAATAAAACACTGATTATTTATTCTGAGATTTGTTTTTCAAAAATCTGATTAACTTGTCATTTCTCTTCTGTGACACATTCCTGCACTTTACTATTTCAGTTGTAACCGTATGCAGAAACCACTCACTGTTATTTTTTTGTCCCACATCATGAAAACAACATCAGCTATAAGCACTTTCTATTCCTTTTACAAATCTTAACAACATGGCTTCTGTTGCTGCAGCTTCTGCAAAACTGATTATGAGCTTGGTACTAAAACCATACCTAGTATATAAGGATCATTCTATTTCACCATGCTTTTCAGCTTTCTCTTGGCTCTAAGTATAACCTGTGCTGCATTTCTGACTGATTTTAAGCAATTCCAGTTTTTCATTAATTTATTTAACGGTAAAGCTATAATTCAACATGATCTGAAAATGTCTTTTTTGTTATAAAATGTTAAATCTTCTTCTCTCAAAAAATTCCTCATCAAATTGTTCTTCATACCACAGCCATTAAACACAGTCCCATAGTTTTGCATGGTTCCTTAATATAGTAACATAAATGCCTGTTGACTCTGCAGGACCTTGTGCTCCTATGAAGAATAAAAGAAATGAATAAATGACAAATACTTCTTTTATTAACAGTATCTTCTGAGCTTTACTCTCATCACTGCAGTAGTCTCACTTTTTCCATCTTAAAATTCAAAATCATTAACAGCATTTCAGAAGTTCTTCCATGCAACATAAAGAAATGTGGCACACTATACATTTCTAGGAATCACAGGTACTCCCAACAGTGAGAAATGTGTTTGGTTTGTGGATCTGCTCGAGTGAAAGATTGTTTGATGGCTGTAACAGCACTTCATCTAATAGAGTATAAAATTACTGTGAACATTTCATAATAAAATATGTCTTTTTAAATAGATTACCTCATACTTTAACATATTTCTTGGTTTCAGATATCATGTATTATTTGAATTGCACATGCAATGCCCATCAGTACCATGTAGTATATGGTTTTTTGAAGGTCCAATCTCCTGAACATAGTAAGCTTCTTTGAAATATTTGCTGAGGTGATGGGCAATTGCAATTCAGTGTACACTGCTAATCTCAATCTAAGTAAGGGTCTTGACACTATCTTTCTATGGTCGTATTATTAAAAGCTTAATGTAAATCCCTATGATGTCTTCTAGATTCCAAACTGGCTGCACACTAGATCCTATGCTTTGAAAGCTGCTGGCCCCACTTATGAATGTAAAATTGTAGCTAGTGGGTTGCCACAGGGATCAGTGTTAGTTCTCCTCCTGTTTGACATTTATTTTGCGGATACCTAAGGCAATATAACAGAAGTGTGCTTCTAGCAGCAGGTCTGCTGATAACCAACCAAAAACACAGCACTCAGTGTAGAAAAAAAACAAGAACCAAAAAACACTGAAGGCAACAGAGAACAGACTCAAAACTGAGCATAAAATAGTTTAATCCACACTTTCATCAGTCAGACTTCTTCAGAAATACAAACTTTAGTAAAACTTCCCTGTATATATACATACACCCTTCACAAATAAACACCCACTGGATTTTTAATTACATCAATTCAATGAAACTATTAAACAATAAAACGTAACTCTTAACTTAAACAAATGAAGCTAAAAAACAGTCAAAGGGGTCCCAAATCCACCTTTATATGACTATTTTCCTATCCGATAAAAAACATTTTATGCTGACAGTGCCATTAAGCCCAGGAAGGTTATCTGCTCCTAACCTTAATTGCCACAGAGTCTCTCTTCTTTCTACCATGTTTTTCATGTTGTCACTTCTCAAGTCCTTATCTATGTGTTCAACAATAGAAAAAGAAAATTTCTTAACAAATCACAACAAACTGAATGTCTATACAGGGCATTATTTTCAGCCTTATTTCTAATAGCAAAACAATTTTCCTTTATCTGCTTATTTAGTTGACTGATAGTCATGCCCATATAAAAAAACAAAACAAACTTCTCAAAAATCCAAAAACCAAATAATGGCAAACAAAAGGCAGACAACAAAGTAGATTCACTCTATAAACTTTTACTAAAATAATACACGATAAACATGAAGCGCTTTTCATCTTAATAAATACAAAGACTTCTTCAGAAACAAGTAAAACCTGTCTTAAAACATTTTAAATAGATGAATACATTGTCATGTGATCCCAACCCACCCAGTGAAATCCAGTTAAGGATCTATGCATGTTTTACACTTAAAGACGTCAGTAATATTTTACACTTTAGTGCCATTGCTTCTTTCATCAATGAAGGATACATCCTAACCACCCCACTAATTGTACCATACAATGACTAGTACGTTCCCTCTGAGCAACAATTACTATCAAGGACACAAAAGAAGTAGAAAAAATAAAAATACCAGAAAAATGAAGTAACATTCTCATTCTAAGTGGAAACAAGTAGTCTATGTTACAATAAGGAATCATGCTATTTACAATAAAACAACCAAGAACAACTTTAACTTGAAGTATGCACCAGTTAAGTGATGACCTTATCACTCCCAGCACTTGGTCACAACTCATATGTGGTTAATACTCCAGTCATCTGTACAAAGTTTTAAGTTTTAAAATACTAGAAATCGTACATGTTTCATTCAATCCTGGAAAATTGTAAGCGTTCATCAAAATCTGCCAATATAACTCTCTTGCTTCTAATAGTAATGTACAAGGACCCCCTCTTGGGTCCTGTGTTATTTGGTCGAAGACCATGTATCCAAAATTGTGTGTGTTGTGTTCGTTTACATGTTTGGCTAGTGCATTGTCCTGTTTACTTTTGCCTATGGCATTCTGCTGTTCATAAATGTATTCCTTGAACTTACGCTCAAGTTTTGCCAATATAATAAACTGGACAAACCTTGCATCCAGCCAAATAAATGATCATCCGAGAATTACAGTCAAACCTGTAGTTGACCTTGTATCTGATATTCCTTACTGTAAAATTGTTTGTTGTATCAACCACTTTACACTGTGAACACATGCCACACCTAAACATACCTACATTTCTCGACCCTTCTCTCATTTTGTTTTCCAGTAAGCTTTTCACATTTGATCCTTTACGGAAAACAACTCTAGGGTGAGGGCCTAAAATTTCACCAAGTGATGGATTGTTGTTTATTAACTCCGAGTTCTTCTTTACTTTACTCAAAAAACTGTGTGATTCACATGAAAATGTGGTGACCAGGCTCAAATGGAAGTTAGTTTTATTTATTGTAGTAGGTGCAGCTGATTCCCTAACCTCCATGTTGTTCTGTACCTCAGAAGAATTACCTGGTAACTGTAATAACGGTTGGTATAATCCTATGTCTCTTTTATAGGTGACTTTGTGTATGAGGTTATCGACTAAGTTGTTTGGATATCCCCTACTTATGAACATACTTTTCAGAAGCTGACATTCGATTCTAAAATCAGAAATCTCTGTGACCAGCATGTAAAAGAACACAACACACACAATTTTAGATATATGGTCATCGACCAAATACCCCAGGACCCAAGAGGGGGTCCTTGTACATTACTATTAGAAGCAAGAGAGTTATATTGGCAGATTTTGATGAACCCATACAATTTTCCAGGATTGAATGAAACATGTACAATTTCTAGTATTTTAAAACTTTGCATAGACATATGAGTTGTGGCCAAGTGCTGGGAGTGATAAGGTCATCACTTAACTGGTGCATACTTCAAGTTAAAGTTGTTCTTGGTTGTTTTATTGTAAATAGCATGATTCCTTATTGTAACATAGACTACTTGTTTCCACATAGAATGAGAATGTTACTTCATTTTTCTTGTATTTTTATTTTTTCTACTGTATTTTTTCTACTTCTTTTGTGTCCTTGATAGTAATTGTTGCTCAAAGGGAATGTACTAGTCATTGTATGGTACAATTAGTGGGGTGGTTAGGATGTATCCTTCATTCTTGAAAGAAGCAATGGCACTAAAGTGTAAAATATTACTGACGTCTTTAAGTGTAAAACATGCATAGATCCTTAATTGGATTTCACTGGGTGGGTTGGGATCACATGACAATGTATTCATCTATTTAAAATGTTTTAAGACAGGTTTTACTTGCATCTGAAGAAGGCTTTGTATTTAACAAGACGAAAAGCGCTTCATGTTTATCGTGTATTTTTTTAGTAAAAGTTTATAGAGTGAATCTACTTTGTTGTCTACCTTTTGTTTGCCATTCTTTGGTTTTTGGACTTTTGAGATGCCTATATAGAAGACTGAACAGCCAGAACATAGAGCAATATATATCACATTGGTAGTGTTGCAATTAAATCTCCTTGGTACAGAAATAGTACGACTCAGATGTGACAAACTAACATAAGGTCCCTTGTGAATGTAAATGTAAACACTGCAGCTAAAACATTTGTACATACCCTTATGTCTATTCGAGTGAGGGAGAGACATTCTGATATCATCCTTCTCCAGTAAACTCTTGATAGTGATGACCTTCTTGCATACAAAATTAGGAACATTTCCCAAAACTAGTTGCAGCTCACTGCTACCAGTAATAATTTTCCAATTGTCCTTTACCACCGATGTGATAATGTCGCTATCAACAGACATACCAATAACACACCTAGGAACATAGTAAGCATCTCCAGTATCCGTACCAACATTTTTCCCCTGGAATCCATAAACTAAAATAGGTGGAAAATCTATCACTCTCCTGCTGTAAATTTCTAAAGCAATATTCTGTAATAACATCCTAGGGTAGCCTCAATTAATGAACAACTTAGTGATGAACTCAATTTCTTGAGGGAAACCAGCATCATCACTTGTCATATGTGAGACTCTACTGTACTGTACTTTAGGGATATTGTGTTTCATAAACCTAGGATGATTGCCATAGTAGTGTAGATAATTATTGACGTGTTTTTCCTGTGCATACTGCAAGAAATTTTTTTTTCAAGGGTGCTCCAGTTCAAAATCCCATCCAGATAATTCACTCGGTGACCGTAGTAAAATTCAAAAAATTACTACTTGCATTAAGTTGTTCCAAAAAGGTGCTGTACAATTCGACAGGTCCCTTTATAATAAAAAAGAAATCATCAATAAATCTACAATAAAATAAAATCTTATTAGCCACTTTCAAGGTAGGTAATATCTCCATCTCCCACCAGCCCATCACTAGACCAGCAACAGCCAGAGCAACTGTAGCACCATTGCTACCCCTTGAAGCTGCTTATAGTATTTTCTGTTAAACATAAAATAATTATTTTCTAACAAAAGTTTTAACAAAAAAGTACAAATGTCAACACTCGAGTCCGACCAAGTGGTATATTTGTGTAAAAAAACTAGACGCAAATTCTACTCCCTCCTGCTGCAGCATAGCAGTATATAATGACAAGACATCAATTAACATGAAAAAATGATTACTATTCTCCCTAATATTAACACCTTTCTCACTCAAACTGAACAACCTCAATTGGTTTAAAAATGACCATGAATACCTGACGTATGAAGCTAACTTTTGAACCAAAGGGTTCAACAACTTGTCAAAATATAAAGAAATGTTATCAGTAACACTCCGGAGGAAGAAACAATAGGCCAAAAAGAGGGGGTTAGTGAGGCTTTTGTGAATCTTAGGTATTCCTAAGAGTACGCCTACTCTCGGATAATCTACCATAAGAAAATCATACACCTCAGCTGTCAGATCACCATTCATGAAGTAGTCATACACTGCATACTTAATAAACCTGTAACTACTCTTACTAAAGTTTGTGTTTCTGAAGAAGTCTGACTGCCGAAAGCATGGATTAAAGTGTTTTATGCTCATTTTCAAGTCTGCTGATAACGGCAAGCTGGGCACCGTTATCCATGCATACTCTGTTACTAAACAGTTCCAGCAAGGGCTGGAATATGCACATACCCAGGGACAAAAAAATGCTCTTGAGCTAAAAGCAAAAATGTACAGCACAGTAGTTTGTGACAAATAGCAGCTCTCACCTCATGTGTTATAAACAGTATTTCTCTTCAGATAGGTACTTATGTGGAAAAATAAGTCTTATCTGATTATCTTGCTTCTGCCATACTCAGGAAACCTGTGTGTCTGTCTCAGCTAATCTCCAAAGGAATCTCTTCAAGATCCTAAGAAATATTCTACTTCTGTACTCTTCCTTTATCACATCCACACTGAATACAATGCCCTCTACTTCTGTACTCTTCCTTTATCACATCCACACTGAATACAATGCCCATTGTATGTATAAATCCAAGCACATCACTCAACTGGAGAGGTCCCAAAGATTTATGAATAGGCAAATTAAAGGCTTTAAATCCTTCAAATACCCTGACAGATTGTCGTGGCTGTCCTTATACTTGGTAAACTACAGGCTGTTGTGAGATGACCAGCGTCTTACATTTTAAGACACCAATCCTATTTAACCTACCATTTCTTCAAAACTGAGTCGCTCTACACTAACTCATGCTCACATGATTCAGCAGTACGAATGCTGCTATGTCATCAAATGCAACTGTGCTGCACTCCTGAAACAGGATACTGAAAGCATTTGGGGTGGTAGGAGAGGGAGGGAGGCAGCTGCTACAGTTAAGGAAGGACTCTTTCTTGCCAGTGCTATACAAATCCAGCTAGGGTCAAGGTCCTCATTGGAGGAGTTTTGGAAATATGAGAGAATGCTAAGGTACTCATTAGCAAGCAGAATGAAGCTGCCACCTGCCCTTGAACTAGGTCTAACATTGAACAAGTATGTGTGGCCTGCCAAGTGTGCTTTGAGGTTAGGCAGTATTGTGTATCACACCCAGTTATGAGATGATGAGGATATTTGTGGCTTGTGTAATAAAGGTGGCAAACATTTACCCTAATTTGTTGAAAAAATGTTCTTGGGAAATAAGTTATTTGTTAACGGGATATTCTCATTTATTCTGAGCTTTCTTTTCTTTCATTTTATCTTTTTAAATCTGTTATACATTGATGTACTGTTTATAAGCTTCTAGCATTTTCCATCCAATAATTATGATTACATTTTTGCTTATAAAATAATTCTTCATTCATACAATTTGAATCCTCTTTATTTTAACATATTTTTAAAGACTGGCAGTGTATTTTCTTCAACGTCAGAAGCAGCTTTTCTCATGTTTGAAATCTGAATATTCCTTATTTGATTAGATATTTCCATTAGGTTTGAGTTCCTTACCACCCTATCTATACCTTTTTTTTGTTATACAATTATGATTGCAATTCAACCCTCTCAAGATTCTATAATTTAAAATAGATTGGTGTTACTTATCTAATGCTTTTACGTGCCTTTAAATATAATTTCTACTGTCTGTACCTTTCATTTGTTGATCTGTTCCTTATTTAGCTATTAACCCATTATTTTATTTTGTTATAATATAATTTGCTAGTTTTGCCACAAATGTGTGATTGGTTTATGAGTCCCAAACTATGGATTTTTAAATTCCTTAATATCATTTATCAATACTTTATCTAAAGTCTTTGAACTTTATTATATAATCTGGTATCCTCTTTATGATTACCATGTTCAATAATTAACATTCAAATTGTAAAAGGTAACACTGTGATTTGATAAAGATCTGGGATCACTTTTAATGATACAATTTTTGAGGTATGTTTTCTAGAAAATAAGAACGCCAATATATGATTAATACCTGTATTTTAGAGAATCTGATTTTTGTATTTTAAATCTATTAATTCTAGTAAACTAGTCCAGTTTTCTAACGGTTCAGCCAATGCTAAAATTCTTGGATAACTAGAGGCACTTGAACCTGTTTTTTCAAGAATACAGTTAAAATGCCCATCCAAACTATCCTTAACTGTCGTAACAGAATCATTTTCTATCCTATACTAAGTAACTCATTTTACCCTGTACCCATAAATATGAGTATTGCTGAACCAATTTGTATGCAGGTACATAGTTATCAGCTTTAGCCTTTTTTATCTTTACTGATTTTACTTCTCAAAAAGAAATACACTATCTCAGAATGTTTTGCAACAATGACATGTCCTTTTCTGGTTTTATCAGGTACAAAATAATATAATCTGCAAGTAATGCTAACTTTTCTTAATTAGCATACTAATTATGTTCTTAAATTCCTGAGTCCCTTATTTTCTTTATCAGTGGTTCAAAATGTAACACAAATAACAAAGTGGAAAGATAATACCTCTACCTGGTTCCTCCGTTCAGACAGTACTGCCCCTATTTTAGTTTTTGCTTCCAGTCACTCATATATCCTCCTAATTAATCTTATTATTGTGTCAAGGAATGCAAGCCGTGGTGGTGCAGCGGTAGCATTGTTGCCTCACAGCAAGAGGTTCTCCCATTCAATTCTCGACTGGAGCGCCTTCTGTGTGGAGTCTGCATGTCCTCCCCACGGTCGAGTGGTGTTCAAAAGACATGCGTGAATGGGCGTGCCTTCATTGAAAGTTGGGCATCAGGCTGGCACCGTAAAAATCTACTGCCAATCATTAGCAGACCGGAGTTCTGCTGTGGCAACCCCTAAACAGGAAAAGCCGAAAGAAGAATATTGTGTCAAGGAATGCAAATGCTTCTATTGCTCTAATCAAAAAATCCCAGCTTACTCTGTTAAATGCTTTTTCTGCATCAAGACCCACATGCAATAGCGGTATTTTCTTACATTGATCCATACCTATCAATACTGGCAACATCTATGCCATTTTTTTACAAACTATAGACATAAACACATTATAGTGATGGTTTAGAGGCAAAAATGGGCTTACATGAAGACGGATGATTCTTTACCATCATTAGATATTACAGCCATCACAGCTTTCTTCCAGGTTGTTGGTGCTTCCGATTCTTTTAAAATATCATTAAACAAAACCTTCCATATTTGTATCCCTTTCTTGTCTTCTAGTTTCCAACATTCTACAGGAATACCATTTATTTCTGAAGACTTTCCTGTAGATTAGTTATACATTAACCTTTTTATTTTTAGGTCAATCTTGATATCCATTTGGAGAACATATAAAATTTGTTCATGATCAGAGAGACTGGGTAATAATTATTTGAAGTACATGTCACCTTACCTGTGCTATATAGTATCAGCTACAGAAGAAGAAAAGTGTAGGAGAGCCAAAGCATTTAATAGCTTTGAAAATAGTAACACGCTTAGTGCTTCTACAAAGTCATTG
>NC_056743.1:282059708-282064708 GCF_019279795.1 Protopterus annectens
CCAGAGTGGACATTATTCTTTACTAAACCAAGAGATTTTGCATTATAGTGAAAAGGCTGTGTTTTTACTTACTTACTTACCAAAATGTTCAGTGTTGTAGAATATTAATCGATTTAAAGGTTTCATATCATAGTAAAACCCTTTAGTTAAATTTTCATAATTTTAATTATTACGAAAACACTAACAAATATTTTCCCACTGAAATATCAGGAATTCTAACATTTTCCATGCTTTTTTTGTACAACACTAATGCCTGAATGAGTACCATCATGTAAAAAAAGGACACATGGTAACATTGGAGTTAAATGTATTGTTTTGAGCATCAAAGGAACAGTATTCTCATCTGAGCTAATATTACATAAGATGTTTATATTTTCTCTGTGTAGGCAATAGACAACATTCAAAAAGCACAAGAGATTGCAGAGGCTGTTGGAAGTAAGGTAAGGAAGGAGAAGTGTAACTGAAAACTTGAAAGACTAATTTAGCATTTATATTTTTTTCACATGAATTTTTTCAGCTGTAGTAGAAGGTGGCTATTGATTACTGTCCTATTGTATCCTACAATAACAGTTCCCTTGGGATTCTGTCATGGTGTTATTAATGGAGAGAAGTATTACTCCTAAAACACACTACACTATATTGCTGAATAACATACCAGGCTGCCTAATGGCTAGCCTGAAAGATGAATTGTCAGACCTCTACAGAGGCTACTCAACTTCCATAGGAATGAAAATGTAAGTTATTATGAAAGACTAAACTATCTTAACTTGTAGAGTATCTCATATTGGTGTTTAAGAGGAGACCTTATTCAGGTATATAGGGCATTTAGAGACACTCTCGGGGAATGTTTGGGGTTATCAAAAAGTACTAGAGAATCATCAGATAACCTATGTAGAAGATCCTATAGGAATGAGAAGTGTACTAATTGATTCTCTGACAGAGCAACTGATACATGGAACAGCCTACCAAATTACATTAAAGCAAACACTACTTTAGATATTTTTAAGAAATACCTGAACACGTATTATGGGGACAACTGTTTTGGTATATTGTTTGGCTAGAAGGACATTAATGCCCATGCCTGACATATTTGTATGTATGTATTCAACATTAGCCTCAAAACTGACTTTGAGCCTAATGAACGGAGGATAGCAATAGTCACTTCCTTACACAAAGATGGAGTTACAACACATCTAAGCAATAACAGACCCATAAGCCTGACAAGACTCATCTGTAAGGCTATAGAAAGAATCATTATGGATCTAATAAACAGGGATATAGATGACGTGCAGATTGTCAACCCAACCAAATTTGGATTTGTCAGGGATATGTTCTGCCTACTAAATCTGGCTGATTTCTTCAAAAAAAGTCACTGAGGTAATTGATGAGGCCAAAAGAGTATACACTGACTGACTAGACCTTGCAAAGGTATTCAATACCATTCCACATTCAGGCATGATAGATAAATTCCTCTATCTAAATGTTAACCTTAGTGTAACTCACTAGATACAAAAGTGGCTCACAAATAAAATACTGAAAGTAAAGGTGGGTATCTCTAATTCCTTTGTCACTGGCAGAATGCTTCAGAGTCCAGTCCTTGGGCCACTTTCTTTAGCATTTACTTCTCAGAGCTGAGAGATAATGTTAAGAGATTGTGACTGACCAAGTTGCCAACTTAGTGTCAATGTAAACTCACCAGAGGACACCATGATCCTACAAGAGGGCCTGTCCCAAACAAATAGTTGGTGCCAGAACCATGGACTGAAACTAAATGCCAAGAAATGTATAATTGTATCCTTAGGAAAACAAGACGTTCTTCGCAATTATCACACTAACAACCCCCCTGATAACTGATCCTGTAGTTGAAGATCTGAAAACTATGTTGACAATGAACTGTCCCTTTCATCACTGTGTATTTGCTGTAGTAAGGGGGTCCTTTTTCTTTTTCTAGATTCAAGGATGTAACTGTTCTAATGTACTGGGCACTCATTAGGCCAATCATTGAGTATAATGCCCCTTTCGGTATCCAAACACTTGTCACAGCTGGATTCACTTCAATGACTCCTTACTAAAAACACAAAACATAATAACTAAGTAGACTGCCTCAAAGCCTTGTCTTAGTATTTTACAGGCTGCTGTGAGATGTCCTCTGCCTTGTATACAGAGCCTCAGAAGTTCATGTTCAATCAAACCTATTACACATTCTAAAGTCTAATGGTATCAAAACTCCTGCCCAAGGTATATCAATCTCTTTTGTAAGATTAACAGAACATGCTGAAGAAACAAAAATGTATCTTATAGTACAACACTTTTATGGAACTGGCTTCCCCACCAGGTAAAGCAGAGTACTTCTGTTTTTCTATTCAAATGTAATTTGGATGAATCGATGGCTAACCATAAATTCACCTGTGGTTTAGCTCCAATGGCCCATTTGGATAGGGGAAACATGCAAGTACCCAACATACAGTTGTGCAGTTTATCTTTGGAGATTTACATAGCAACATATAAGGGCTACTACCTACCATGGAAATGCAGAGCTAGGCTTCTTAATATCCCTACATATCAATAATCTATTAAGTATTTATGAACCTAATCTAGTGTCTAAAAGGCAACAGCATCTATCTCAATTCACTCAAAAGCCATGTACTTCTATTTTCTATTTCTTATGAACAATAGCTTGAGCTGCTTAAATATTTCCATTAAATGCAACTGTACCCCCCACCTCCCAATCAGGAAAGAGAAATCAACCCTCTTACAGATTAACATGACCCCAGAAATGGGGGGCCTGCTTTGTATTCCAGTCACTGTACACTCAATAATGATTTGCATGAGTAAATCCAGCTTAGGTTTTATTTAATTATAGGATATTCAGATGGATCAGTCTAATAGAACTGATGCATGGAAGTCAACCTCACATCCCAGTGCTACATTGTCAAGGCCACCTCCAATTTGTTAATTTAAATTGTCCTGCACTGAACTCCATACTGGAAATACAAGACCCATAATTCTGAGTCTTGCAAATTCAAGAAGTAAAGTGTGACTGGCAAGGATATGCAGTAAATTCTAAATCTCTCTGTAGTGTTTTTAAAGAGATTTTGCATGGGGGATCTTGCCCAATTTGCCCCCCCCCCCACACACACACACACACACGCACACACATTTCCATCTCAGGGCTAACTTTGAAATTATCATACCCAAGACTAAAGTGAATATAACAAGGTACCACAACTTCAGATTTAGCATGTATTTCATACTTTCAGTCTTGCTGGACTGTGGATCATGGTTTATGTCCTCAGTAACTTGTTTGCATGTCCCCAGTGATTAAATGAAAGCATTTTGTATTTTTAATTATGCAATTTATATTCTTTTAGGACCTACGGGTTGCTGCTTCTGGGGATATATTTCTGAAGCAGAACTTTTGAGTGGCACTATGTAATCCCGTTAGCTACACTGGATGAAGTACATTGTAGCCAGTGCTTATTTTTTATATGTTGGTTACAGTTGCAAATGAAGGTATCACATGCTCTCTGCTTACAAATATGATTGCAGCGCACTGTTTTTGGCTTACAATAAGATTAACATTAAAAGACACCCTAAGTAAAGGAAGCTGGAGCAGCTGGATAACTGTTGATGTATTTCAAGGGGCATGCCATATTTAAACCCCTGTGCTACTTTCCAGATAAAAGATATTATGCTGTTGACATTAACGATCTGAAAAGAATCTAAAGATATTACTAAATCTGTCAAGATGAAAAGTGTTGCCCTACATAATTATCTGCAAACATAATTCTGGCAAATGTATGGTAAACTCATTTGAATGCATATTTTGCTTGTGAATAAACTAAGCACCATTTTCCTTTGACAATGTCTGGATTGTTATATGGGCAGATGGGCTGATCTAAATGACATTTCTCAGCAACTTTGTAGTACTGCTGATAATGGTTTTGTAAAAATATAGTATATAACAACCCAATTTAGCAAAAAAAATAAATAAATCAATACAGAATGGCAAAGGCACAGCGTAGAGTCCATACACAGTACATGTATCCTATACAGGTTAACCACTGATACGTCATGGGTTAAACTAATGTAGCAGATAATCACAGGTCTAGCCTAAAACACATGGAAATGGATACAATTAGATGAATATACATATTCACAAAATACTAATCTCACTGGATAGATCTTTGCTGGACAAGTAATGATACACAACAAAAGCAAATGCAAGCAAGCAATAAATGACTAAAGGAAGAAAGACTATTGTTAGTTTTAATAACTCAAGGAGCTTATGTAGGGAGAGTAAGCTGCATGGACTGAGTCGTTGAGGAATTCAGTTATGTTGATCCTCATGAATTTCAACTTTTCCTCCCATGCATACATAGTATGTTCTCTTTTGCCCAATTCTTGTCCATTTCCTCATCTGTGGTTTGTCATACGTATCTAGTATGGGTCACTCCTGAGGCAAGGTATCAGGTAGGAGAAAATTCTCCTTCATAAGTTAGCAGTAGCTCATGGAGTTTCCAGCAAAAACAGAATCCTGATGAGCTGAATGATTCCAAACACTCTGTGGCATCTCTGCCATGGAGGAAGATGAGTAGGAGGCAGCATGCTCTACTAGATTGGACAAAACCACTCCCACAACCATGCCAACAGGGTATTTTAGTTGCCTGTTAAATGGGAAACAGTGGCATTCCTTCTTGGGCATCAGTGGTGCTTACTCAAAAAAGTTACTTTTCTCATCACTTACGCAGTCTAAGCTCAGACAAAATGTGACTGCATACTAGTCAGGTCATGAGCTCCTGACAACAATAGAATCAGGACAAAGACATTTCAATGATCTGTGATTAAAACTTCTACCGAAATGACCAGGGAAACATAACTACTTTAACATTTATCAAACAATTCCAAAACTTCTGGTAAGAAAAATCAAATGCATAATTGGTACATTTCAAACAAACTGGCAAAGTATATGTTTCAGGAAGTTAGTCATTGCCTTAATG
>NC_056743.1:282069708-282104708 GCF_019279795.1 Protopterus annectens
GAATGATGTGTTTTTATTGATTGAAAATTCTATGCCTTATGTATTTATTTGTGCTTCATTTTGTGTTGTCATGGTCTGAAAAACCTGAATTTATCAGCGAAAACGCTTACCATTTTTATATTAATGCCCTTACCCTCAATGATAGATATACAGTGGTTTTATGCATTTACAATACATATATGTGTATATTTATATATATATATATATATATATATATATATATATATATATATATATATATATATATATACACGCATACATACAGATATAGATATGTATGTATATACATATAGAGACAATGAAACCTAGGACTGATGAAATTTAGTTCACCAACCTTAAGTGTAGTAAACACTTTTCTTAAGGAACCACCAGAAAAACAAAAAGACAAACTCAAAAAGCTTGCCACCGCTCACACGACCAAACCAGTGATATCCTCGGACTCAATAATCCAAATCGAGTAAGCATACAAATCACGCTGAAAGGCCAATAAACGAAATTGAAATATTTTAATTAAGCCAAACAACTCAGTGTAGCTTTTAGTCAGTGCTCTGCACCAACTTCCTCAGAATTTAAAGTGTAGCTTTTAGTCAGTGCTCTGCACCAACTTCCTCAGAATTTAAAAACTCGCGCCATTGCAATAATTCCCTTAAAATAAAAATCACTCAAAAACATGTGATCAACACGCCCCCCCTTCATTCCACTAAATTTAAAGGTGCCAAGAACAAAAAAAAATCACTTTAACAATCAACAATATCTGCATTCAATCTGAAATAAAATAAAGAACCTTGAATAATGATAATGAATAAATAATGATTAAAAAAAAATATATATATATATATATATATATATATATATATATATATATTTGTGTGTGTGTGTGTGTGTTAACAATACAATTAACTCACATTTAAGACCACATTATCTGCCCTATCTATAAATTAATATGAAAATTCAACAAGGCAATAAGAGTATCACAAAAAAGTAGTATATTAACTGCCAATACTAGAAGAAAATAAGCAGAAACAAAGAGGAACTAGAACTACCATAGAAGATGATGTCCAATCCTGGACTGATAAGCCTTATCTCTCTAAGCTTCTCAATCTTAGAAAACAGCTAATAGATAACATACTGTTGAGGCTGGGGAAATAAGCTTCCAATTTTAGCTGCCACATTAGTTCCCTAAACTCCAATCTCAAGGAATCCGGACCCCCCCCTATTCTCAGTACATAAATGATCTATCACAAAGAAGGTGAACTCATGTCCAGGATTGTCTTGTATATGCTTCGCCAAGGTTTTCCATCCTCTCTTTCTTTATGGCAAACAAGTGCTCATACATCCATTCTCATATCTTCCTATCCATCTTGCCTATATAAAATACAGGACAAGATGAACATTGGGCCAAATAAACTACCTGGCTACTTGCGCAATTATATCTCCCTTTAATGAGAAACTTTTTGTCCCTTATCAAGAAGAATGTGCCTGCTTTGACAAATCTGCAATATTTGCACATGTTGCATTTGTACAGCCCTGATCGTGAAGGCAAAATCTTAAATTTCATCTCCAAAATGTTCTTAATGTTGGGACCTCTCCTAAAAGTGACTGTAGGATAGGGGTTCAACCCAGGCATCCTCATAAACTCCACTGATAACAAATGCCAATTCTCTTTGATAATCGACACTATCTCCTTGGCGTCCAAATTAAAAGAGATGATAAAATTACAATGAAACCTGTCACTACTGTGGTCGGGCCGGGAATGAACCATCAACTCTGGCTCAGAACAACCAAAAATGGGTTTAAAATAACCATTAGCCCTCTTACATTTAACCTCCAAACAAAGATCAGCAATGAGCTCCTCCGGATACCCTCTGCACAAGAAAAGGTTCGAAATGAACCTACACTCATCAAGGAAATCTCTTTCTTCAGATACCATTCTAGCCGCCCTAACCAGTTGGCCCTTCACTATGGCACTCTTCTGGTGGGTGGGATAGTCACTGTCCAAATGTAAATAAGAGTTGGAAAATGTAGGCTTCCGATGAATTTTGCCTAAAAAACAACTTTTACCTCTATCCTTAACAAGTTCCACATCCAAGTAGGCTAGCCTTTCTGATTCAAATGTTGAAGTAAATTTTAAAAAAATCATTTGACCTGTTGAGACTGTCAACCAGACAAAATGCCTCCTCTTGGGTGCCCTTAAGGATAATAAAAATATCATCCAAGAAACTTGTATATAATAACACTTTCTTCTGGACGATGGTATTGGGAAAAACAAAATCCTTCTCCCAATGAGCCATCACCAGATTGGCCACACTGGCCCCACAAGGCGACCCCATCAGGACTCCAATCAACTGATGGAACCATCGATTGTTGAATGTGAAGAAATTGCATGTCAGAATGATATCCAGCAGCTCGCTGACCATCGAGATCTCTTCCACTGTAGCTTGTTTGGAGGTCATTTCTAATTGGATCCATTCAACTGCCACACAATGGGGAATGGAAGAATATAAATTAATAACACTGATGGTTAAAAAATTACTTGCGAGTCAGACTGAAATTGGAACAGGTCAATTAAGGAGTCACACAAGGTTAATCATCTGTGTATTGAGGGGGTGGAGCTAGGAATTAAACCCTCTATTTAAGGGGTAAAATAACATTTTTCAGAGTTTTACTGAAAAGGCTCACCCAGACTCTGCTACACTTTGCTGTGAGGGAAAGGTTAGTTTGCTTTTTATTTGTTGTATTCTGTATTACTTTATTGCCTTTTCTATTTTGTATACTGCGATTTGTTTTCTTTATACTGTGCTTTACTTGTATTCTGCTTTTAACTGCATATTAAAACTTGAAAAGACAACACAGCTCTGTCTCTTGTGAGTCAAACAGAAATTTCCCACCCAGTTACTGTTGTGTTCTAAACACCACTGTCTTTCTAGTTGCCTGCCCCTTATGTTAATTTGACCATATATATCTAATTTCCTCTCTGCTTTTACTGGTGGGTGTAAGTAAGCACAAAATTATCATTTTGTGAAATCACCCCCCTTCAACTATTTAAATATATTGCCCATCCTACTGTGTTCTATAGTACCAGAATAAAAAAGTGACCAATCCTTTTCAATCTATCTTGCTGTTTTAAAAATAGTGACTCTCCACTAAAACTTAACTTTTTAGACAGTAAAACTTAAGTTACCTACTTTCACATCTAACCCCTCTAGTGCACACTGCAGTGTTTAGGACAAACCATTTTTTTCATCTTACCTTTAAGCATCTATTGCAAGACCACTAGTTAATAGAGAGCCCACATTCTGCCTCTCAGTAGTCATCTTGGGATTAGTGCTTCTGTTTTCTCCTGGTGAGTGAAGGAGTGCAGTTACATTATTTCCTGGAAACTGCTGATCACCAGAAAGCTTAATAACTGCTTTATAGGTGACAGCTTGGAATATGTGCTTATATTCTGATCCTGATGAGAGAAGGAGCAGAGTGCATTGATTCCTGACTCTTTCTAGTTGGGAAGCGAGTGTCTGTATGTAACACACCTGATTGGCCTGGTTGCTATTTGAGGCATTTACCAGGAAAAGGCTACAAGGCTGCAGACCCTTGCATCATCTGAGACAAGACTGTGGATCACCAAACAGGCTGTGGCCTGCTTCTCTTCTTGGGATTTTTGCCAACATTTTGCTTCTGGTGAGAGAAGAAGCAAAGGAGTATTGTATTCCAAGTGAGTGAAGCTGTGCTGAGACCAGCATTAGTAGTAGCCAGGCAGTAGCCATTCATGTGACTCCCCTCTTTTCATCACTCTTGACAAGCTAATTCTTTATTTTCAGTAAGTACTTAATGATGTCCTGCTAACTTCAAAATATCTGACTAAATACTTCATCCTTCAATCTTCTAGGTCTGTGTATTTGTTTCCTCTCAAGTATTTGGCAGTGCTTCGTACAGACTCAGACACCTTGAGTGACATTTTTCCTGTAAAATGTTTCAGTACTTAATATAATGAGCTCATATCCAGGCATATTTAAAGGTCAGTTCCCTGTGCTTTGTCCTGTCAGCCTGGTGAACTTGGGCATCCTAAGGCAATGTAGCAACTGCCTCATGTACACAGACAGCCCTCTTAATTCCCAACACTATGACTTGTGAGAGATGCACATATATAGCCAAATTGGAAGCCAAGCACTCTCCAGCCAAGACTGGATTAGTCAGTCAAGAGGAGAAGGTTAACATGCACTCTATATGCACTTACATGAGTGCATGGATCGTGCTATCCCAAACAGAACCATGGCATTATCCTCCAAAAAAAGGAAGCCAATCTGGTGGTCCCCTGTCATAAACAAACTCTACAACAGAAGGAAGAAACTATTGCAAAATAGAGTAAAATCCCATGAGTGGAGGAGCTCCCTGGTCAGCCTCAGTAAGAAGCTGAGATCCCTTATAAGGTCCTCCAAAGCTAGCTATGAAAACAAAATCACCACTGATTCTAGGGACAACCACAAAATATTCTACAGCTATGTCAAGAATCTCAGTGGCAACACCCAGATCTGTTCTGAGTTACAGCACAACAGCATTAAAATTACAGAACCAACTGATATTGCCAAGATCCTGGCAGATAGGTTCAGTGCTAACTTTACCCTCTTCTCACCTTCTAAAGGGCCCATATTTATATAGGAAGAATGCAGAGTTCCTGTAATCACAACTACGCAGGTAAAAGCTGCACTCTCTAAAGCCAAAAACACAGCATCCATGGGACTGGACAACATCCCAGGCTGCATTTTACACAAACTTCAGAACGAACTGGCTCCTCACCTAATCACCATGTTCAGTCATAGCCTCACATCAGACTTTGTGCCCACTGACTGGCGCACAGCAATAGTTATCCCACTCCACAAAGGGGGAGCCAACACCGATCCCGGGAACTATCGCCCTATTAGACTGATGAGCTTGGTCTTTAAGGCCATGGAACGTATCATCATGGAACTCATAAACAAAAACACTGGTAACCTCCAAACTCTGGACCCCACCCAGTTCGGGTTTGTGAAAGGCAGATTATGCCTCCTGAACCTGACTGACTTCTTTGAAGCAGTTACCAAAGCCGTAGATGAGGGTAAGGTGGTTCACATCAGTGACAAGTAGAGTACCACAGGGTTCAATCCTGGGATCTCTCCTGTTTATCTACTTCTCTCAATTACAGGCTAACACAGAAGGCCTTTGGCTAACGAAGTTCGGAGATGACTGCAAACTAGGAACTATAGTTGAGTCCACAAATGATGTAGACATCCTACAGAAGGGCCTCACTGAGACAGATGTCTGGTGTCAGAGCCATGGCCTCAAGCTCAATGTCAAAAAGTGCAGTGTCATCCCCTTTGGTAAAAGTTCTGTACCTATGAACTACGACATAGGTGGCAGTCTACTTAATGCCAAATGTGTGATAAGAGACCTTGGGACCCAGGTGGACAGTAGTCTCTCCTATGATAATCACATCGCCACAGTAGTCAGGAAATCCTTCTACATGGCACACCTCATCACAAAAGGGTTCCCATCCAGGAAAAAAGAGGTCATTGTTCCCCTCTACTCGACACTCATTAGACCCGTTATCTAATACAACGCCCCTTTTGGAATGTACCTCACAAGACATCTGCAACAGCTGGAAAGGCCACAGAAATACCTCACAAATAGGATTACTGGCCACAAACAGATGCCCTACACTGACCGTCTCAAAAAATTCCAGCTTTACTCCATAGCATATCGCCTACTCCGAGGTGATCTCTGCCTAACATATAAAGCTATGTCAAACCCAGAGCTGTTGAACATGCTACACCTAAAGAAATCCCAATCCCTCCAAGATGCACTCTCTAGGGACCTAAACCTTGTCACCACAATAAACAGGACATGCTGGAGGGATAGATTCCTGTCCCAGAGACTTTCCATACTCTGGAACAAGCTACCCATCTATGTCAAGCAAAGTTCCTCATTAGCACTCTTCAAGAAAAATCTTGATGAGTGGATGGGAAATATGAAATACACCCCAGGGATCACTTCTGTGGCTCTGCCCGACAGGGGCACAGGAAAATAACTTTCTTGTGTGGCGTAAGCCAGGAAACCTAGTTGGGTAGGCTTACTTAGGCCCTTGGGATGATAGCCTAGTACCTACCTATGAACCTGCACCACACCACATTCAACACACAGACCTCCAGAACATACACCACCACAACCCTCACATAGTACCACAAAACACATACCTACTTCTGCAGAGGCTCTCAATAAAAATCTGCCCAAACAACAGAGACCTCAGAGGCAGAAACACAAACAACCACCACATCCCAGCACAAACCATGAGACATAAAGCTCACAAAATCAGTGTGCCACTCAACCAAAGCCCATAAGGCAAAACAACTTACCCAGTACACTAGTCATAGGTAGCTCAATAGTAAGGCACACTGATGTCCTACTCACTAGGTTGAATAAGGAGAAAGGTACGGTCAGCTGCCAGTCGGGTGCCAGGATCAGCTACATAACACATGCACTTAGGTCACTCCACAACAGGTAAACATATGACTGTGTCATTGTCCATGTTGGTGTGAGAGACCTGAGACATACCTCCCTGGACTACATGAAAAGAGACATAGGGGAGCTCTTGGATCTTATAGCCCAGGCAGGTATGACCTCAGCTCTGAGTAGCATCCTACCGTCACCCAGAATGATACCACAGTACAAGCAGAAAATGATTGACTTCAGCAATTGGCTAAATTGCTGGTGTCATTCTAAGGGGAACCAGTATCTGTCTGCCTGGGATGACATGATCGACAGACCTTGATGCTTCACCAGAGATGGACTACACCTGTCACCCAGGGATTCTAGATACTGGCCAAGGCTCCTGCCACCTCTATAGTGCCTTTTTTAGGCAATGTCCTAAAGATAAAATTACCACCATAACAGCTACAAGCAAATGAAATCTGAGGGTTATGCTACTCAGCACTAGAAGTCTAAATCTCAAAATGCACTTCTTCCAAGCACTCCTTAAAATGGAGAAAATTGACATCTGTGCAGTGACCTAGGCTCTGGAGGGCACCCAGCACTACCAGGCTATAATTCATACCAAACCTTTTGGCCCCTAAACCTGGACTGAAGCACTAAAGGCAGTGGTGTCTCCATATTCATAAAGGATATGCACACCTCCACACTAGTAGCCCAACATAACACATCAGAGATACTTCAGGTACAACTAACACTGGGTAGAACTGCAGTCCAGGTTGTAGCCTGCTATAGATCCTCCACCATGTCCCAAGACTCCCACTCCACATTCCTAAACACACTTCAAAATGTTAGGGTACAACCCAATACCTTTATACTGGGAGACTTTAACTATCCCTCCATTAACTGGGAAAATTACTCATGTACCAACACACTTGCTAAACATTTTCTGGAATTCATTAATTCCAATACCCTGGATCAACTCATTCTTAGCCCCACCAGGGGTAGAATCATCCTTGACCTGGTAATTACTAACATGGACAGCCAGCAATCAACTCCTCCCTGGTCAGATCTGACCACAAGTTAATCACCATGGATATCCACATCCCCACCCCCCACCCCCCAAAGGAAACAACTGTAAAAAACTTCTCCAAAGTCAATTTTGGACTTCTAAAAACAGAGGTGGCTAACTTCACTACACCCATGCAAATGGAAAATAGGTGCATGACTGCTGAATCATACATAAGTGTACTGTATGAGCACATACACAAGTGCATGGAGTGGGCCATACCAAACAGAACCAAGACGCTCTCCTCCAAAAAAAGGAAGCCAATGTGGTGGTCCCCGACCACAAACAAACTCTACAACAGAAGGAAAAAACTGTTGCAGAAAAGGGTGATGTCCCAAGACTGGAAAAATTCCCTTTGTCAGCCGCAAAAAAAACTGAGATCCATTATAAAATCCTCTAAAGCTAGCTACAAAAGCAAAATTGCTGCAGATTCTAAAGACAACTATAAGGCATTCTATACTTCTGTCAAAAATAGGCATGGCAATACTCAGATCTGCTCTGAGTTGCAGCACAATGGCAATACATATACAGAACCAACTGATAATGCCAACATATTGGCTGACAGGCTCAGTGCAAACATTACCCCCCTTTCACCCCCTAAAGGGCCTATCACAATACCTGAGGAATGCCAAGTCCCTATTATCATGGCTACACACAGGTAAAAACTGCACTATCCAAAGCCAAGAATACAGCTTCCATGGGACCTGATAATATCCCTGGCTGTGTTCTACATGAATTACAAAGTGAACTGGCACCACACCTGAGTACCCTGTTCAATCACAGCCTCATTTCAGGCTTTGTTCCTACCGAATGGCACACTGCTACGGTCATCCCACTCCACAAAGGGGGAATGACTACAGACCCTGGGAACTACCACCCCATTAGCCTGATGAGTCTGATATGTAAGGCTATGGAGAGTATCATCATGGACCTTATAAATAAGGACATTGGGAATTTTGAAACTCTGGACCCCATGCAGTTTGGGTTTGTGAAAGGTAGATCATGCCTGCTCAACCTGATAGACTTCTTCGAGTCTGTCACCAGAGTTGTGGATGAGGGCAAGGTAGTTCACACAGCCTGCCAAGGCCTTCAACACCATCCCTCACTCAGGAATCATAGATAGACTCATTAAACTAGGCATAAACCCCTATGTTATTAGATGTGTTGTCAACTGACTCACCCACACTGGGAAAGTAGCGGACTCCAAATCTGTCTACCAACCAGTTGCAAGTGGTGTCCCACAGGGATCAGTCCTAGGTCCTCTCCTGTTTGGCATCTACTTCCCTGAAGTTCAAGCCAACACAAAGAGTCCCTGACTGACCAAGTTCACAGATGATTGCAAATTGGGAGCCATTATTGATTCTCTAACTGATGTAGACATTCTACAAAAAGGCCTCACTGACACCAATGACTGGTGCCAGAACCATGGCCTTAAGCTCAATGCCAAAAAGTGCACTGTCATTCCCTTTGGGAAAAATTTGGTGCCCATGAACTACCACATAGGCAATAGTCCACTAAACACCAAAGGTGTGATAAGAGACCTGGAGAAACAAGATGACAGCAACCTCTCCTTTGATAACCAGATTGTCGCTGTGGTCATAAAGTCCTTCTATGTGGCACATCTCATTACAAAAGGTTTTTCATCCAGGAAGAAAGAGGTCATTATCCCTCATTAGACCTATTATAGAATACAATGCCCCATTTGATATTTAACTCACTAGACACCTACAACATCAGGAAAGGCCACAAAAATACCTTTCTAAGAGGATCTTAGGCCTTAGACACATTCCTTAAATGGACAAACAAAAAACTCCAGCTATACTCTGTCTCTGCTTGACCTACAAAGTCATGTCTGATGCAGAGCTGCTAGATTTGCTACACCTAAAGAAGTCCCAGTCCCTCCATGTTGCATGCTCCAGGGACCTAAACCTCATTACCACAATAAACAGAACATGCTGGAGGGACAGGTTCCTAACCAGAGAATTCCCATACTCTGGAACAAACTTCCCATTCACATCAAGCAGAGCAGTTCACTGGCCCTCTTTAAGAGAAATCTTGACGAGTGGATGGGCAATAGGAAGTTCACCCTGGGGATCACTTCAGTGGCCTTGCTTGACAGGAAACTAACTTTGAGTAGCATGATGCCAGGGAATCTTCTTGGGCTAGGCTTATATAGGCTCCAGAGCCATTAACCTAGTACACACCTATAAACCTATGAATATTTATGTGGGGAGGTGGGAACAAGTAACTTCTGCACCTCCCACATCCCATGCTAATTATATATTCTAACTCTTAACTCCAAGGTCACACAACAGTCGGGAAAGGGCACAAACCCTTCCCTAGTCAATATGTTCTGCTGACATGTTTTTTTTTTTTTTTGTTTTTTGTTTTTTTGAGTTTAGATATTTTGCTGTCAATATTTTTAGAGTATGCTGTTTTAGATCATTTAGGTAATCCCATAGACATATATATATATATATATATATATATATATATATATATATATATATATATATATATATATATATACACACACACACACACACACACACACACACACACACACACACACACACACACACACACAGGTGACCTTCTATTTCCTGAATCTCATAAGTTCGAAGACCAAAAACTGAGATGATAAACCTGAGAAAGTATATTCCCAAAACTTTGCAAGCTGGAATCCTGGAATACCAATATGTAAGTAGAAGTTAAACAGTAAGTGGCATAAATGTGCTCTGTCACTTTAAGAATTTATAGTAACCACGTAAAAGAAGTATGGTGGATGTTACATTCCAAGGGAGAAGTGTCGCTACGGAAGTTTATGGACTTTTAAAGTTTTGAAATGATTCAGAACTGCTAATGATTGAATGGTATGTTTTTATTTAGAACTGAGTATGTCAATGAACATGTATATTGGTGTGAGTTTACCATTGTTCTCAAATTAATGCGATCTTGCAGGGAGTGTGGAGTGCAGGGGGCATAGCCTCCATGGTAAAGTGATATAAAGAAATGTACTTTTGTCTTTTAGTTCTGCATAGACCGGGTTTTGAGGTGGTTTTGCAGAAGCATGCTTAACATATTTTTAGTGTGGTGTTTTATCCTGTTGGGATGTTTTTAGTGTTTATATTATGTTTAGTGCATAACTTGAGTGTGATAACTGCGTTGATGTGCACAAATGTCAAAGTGGTGGTTTGAAGTGTAAAAATGGTGTTTTGAAGTAATGTTCATTTGTTTATTTGGTGTTTTGTATAGTTGGAATATAGGTAAGGTATTGTGGTTTACGATTTTCTGTATCGTGGTACTCAATCCTGTATAGGTTCAGTAATCTGCATATTTGGGTTTATGGTCTCGGTTTTTTGGTCTTCGAACTTCTGAGATTGTGGTATATAGAAGTGGAGCAATATATATATATATATATATATATATATATATATTTATATATATATATATATGTGTGTGTGTGTGTGTTTGTGTGTGGTGTATATATATATATATATATATATATATATATAGATATACACACAAACACACATATATATATATATATATATATATATATATATATATATATACACACACACACACACACACACACACACACACATATATATATGGGTGTGGGTGTGTGGGTCTCACTTTAGTACAGGACCTTTCAGCAGATGTCAATTTGTTAAAAAAATAAATAAAAACATTTCCAGATCTATCAAAATAAATGTAGACTAAAACAAATCCAAAGCTTTTGCAAAGGGGGGGGGGCACTTGCACTTTCTCAACTCCCATCTTTAAATATACTGAGCCCAAAATTGGACAGCAGCCAAAATAAAGTAAGACTGCAAGCCTTTTCATAACCATGATCTCAGACCATGTAAAATATGGCAAATAATGATACTACAATACATAAAGACACTTAAAATCAAATTTTAACAAGCACAAAACCAAAGCCCCTGCACCCCATACCACTGATTCTTTAAGTATGGTAATCCTTCAATTTGCCATGATAGTGGGAGTAAGGTAAAACTTCCTTTCCCAACTGTTAGGGTTGAGAGGGTGGCCTAATGGTTAAGGTGTTTGCCTTACAAGCATAAGGTGCTGGGTTTGAGTCTCACAAGGGATAATTGGCTAAGCTTAAAATGGCTCATAAGGGCAGTTAGCCTAGTACTAATCTATGAACTATGAACTTTAAAAGATTCTTCCATTTCACTTAATCACCTTTGATCAAATAGAAGCAATGAAAAGAATTCAGCATTTTTCACTTCAACAAAATGGAAATCGATCCTATGCTCTGTAATTTTTCATTCGATCCTATGGTCTGTAATTTTGCATTATTTTACCTGTTCAGTGGCACAAACTGCACCTCATCCTTCTGTCTTTGGTCAATAGATTAGGTGCTGGAAATTCTGGCCAGTGAAGAATGGAAGTAACCTGATGCAGATTTGCATATCCTAGGCTGGAGGAGGTTCAAGCTACCTAACCACAGGACAACAATCTTGGTGGAGGGCCAGGAATTGTATTCAGTACGTTTAGGGGCTGACAAGCATAATCCCATCCAAGGAGGGCTTATAGTCTATCTGGGCACTGTAAACTTGCAGAAGTGCACACCCAGTCCATGCTTGGTGTAGCAGACATTGCAATTTGATTTCCAACACTGAGAAAGATGTAGGACCACAGAAGGTCTCTCAGTCCCATATATAACAACAGGCTACATTCCCTAGACTTTTATTTTCTCTCTGATGTTCTCCAGTGGTAGAAGAAAATGAGGAACAAATCTGTCTGAATTTTTCTGTTGAGGATGTGGCTAATAGATTACTGGAGGTGTGGGGAGACCACAGCATTTTAATAAACTGTTCATATCTATTTATTGCTATTAAATTGCCAATACTATTGTAATGTTTGTGTTCACTGCTTTGTGCCTGGATCATGGTTGACAGAAGTCAACAAAACAGACTATGTATGGATAGATGAATGGATAGAGAGACAAACACACATTTAAATGGAAAATAAGTAAATACAAAGGTAGCCACCATAGTCTGGTTCAATTGGAAAGCCTTATGGCTAACATCTGAGACAATTCCTGTCATGAGCAGCTCATAACCTGAGCACAATATCATGATACCTGTCAGTGGCTTCCAATGATTCAAGGCTTGGAAATCTATTTATTTTGAAGCCGATTCCAATGTACTGTTGCATTTTGCTGGGGTTTCTTGGCCACAGTGTGGCTATCTTGCAACAGACAATATGTGCAATAGTTGACAAAGACTGCACTTTTGAATGTCCTAAATCTTCTAAAAGAAGCATGTTTGCATTGAAAGGGACTTTACTATCTGACATGGGTCTGCACTTCACACTCTGATCACTGTATATCAGTGAAAAAGGAAATTTCCAAAATACTACAGTCTTGATTTTTGACAAAAAATCCCAGAATCACTCATTGGTGATGGTGCATTAGATCACTCATTAGTGTGCTGTACTTAAGTTTGGTATCCATTTACTACGTAACTATTCAGTGTCAAACCAGAGAAGAAGACATTTAAAGGTATAGGCTGTCCCTTATTTAGTGTCTTCACAGCCAAAGATCAACCAGTCAGCTGGGGTGCAATTACGTTTTGCTTTATTTGTGTTTAACAGAAACACGTGTGGCCTGAACTACACATTTATATGTATCCTCACCAAGGACCTCTCATTAGGCCTGTGGAAACAAATGACTGCAGAAAATCAAGGCTACTAGCTTAGAGTTAAGCAATAAGTCAGTCAATATTCCATGCAATACTGTTAATGAAGAGTGCAAAACAAAAGGGACCCCAAATGATCCTTGAGGAGTATGAGAGACTGTAGCTGTCTGAAAAGGTAGGACATACTTAACCTTTACATGGACCATTATATTTTCTGAGCATGTCCTGAATAATGTGATATTATGCCAGCCATATTATCCTGCACATGAGCTGTCAGCAACAGGATGAAACAACAGAGAACTTAACTATAGGTGAACAGGAGCCTACCCCTTTAAGTTACAATATTATAACAAATTCAAAAGGGGACTTTAAGATCTACAGTTACACAGATTTCACTATTGACAACAATCTGGTTGAACTATTCGCCAAGGGGCTTACCTTTGTACCCTCTAATAGAGGCGATATAGCAGAGACATTATTAGACTTTAAACTTTACATTAGAAAATTGAACCTGACTGTATTATTGGGTAGTGGAACAAATGATAGGCAAGACTTAAGGATAGCAAGTACATGCAAACCACCCCCTTATCCACTTATTTGAGTACATGTGGGAAATAGAGATTAGAAACTTGTTTAGCAATAATGCTAATTCTGTAAACAATAATAATGTTTCTACAGAAGATAAGATGAAGTTAACACAGTTTAAAAACTTACCAATTCACATCATGAAACCGGATAAAGGGGGGTGGATTGGTGGTAATGATGGTAAACCAGTATGTTGAAAAAATGTTGAAACTACTTGAGGGACAGGTCTATCAAAAAGTGAGTTTCAGTGAGTTAGAATCAACATGTTTATTAATGACTTGTTTATTGACTCATTAACAGATGTACATACAAATAACTATCTGACTATGTACTTGCCTAGACTCCCATCTTTGTTCGGAGTCCCTAAAATACATAAAAATCTCAATGACCCCCCCCCCCCATGAGAGCACTTGTGGATGCCCGTCAATCTATCACATACCCTTGTGCTAAAGTAATAGACTCT
This sequence comes from Protopterus annectens, assembly GCF_019279795.1. Taxonomy (NCBI): domain Eukaryota; kingdom Metazoa; phylum Chordata; order Ceratodontiformes; family Protopteridae; genus Protopterus; species Protopterus annectens. The sequence continues at coordinate 282,083,954 of NC_056743.1, forward strand.
ATATTGAAGACCTATGTCAATAAAGAAAAACAAATATGTAAAGACTCGTGGTTATTTCTTGAACAAATTAACTCACTTGAGTTCAATGCAGACAAAAATTTCTTAACAACAGATGTCTGTGATTTAGATACGTCTATTCCACATCACACAGGCATAGAGTGGGTTATTGAATTTATTAGATCAAGAGGAGCAAGTGACTCAGAACAAAGATTAATTGAACAATTATTAGGCATTGTCTTGGATTATAACTTTTTTGCATTTGACAATATATATTTACAAAAAATTGTAGTAGCTATGGGGTCTCCATGTGGGGTCAGTTTTGCCAATTTAGTTATGGCACACTGGGAACATAAGTTTGTCCTCAAAATGTTAATTTAAAAACTAGCATTACCTTTTATACATGCTACCTAGACAATATTTTTCTTATTATCATAGTGGGTAGTGAAGTGGCAAAAGAAATAGTTAAGTATCTTAACGGAACAACTGAATTTTTAAAATGCACAAGTGATTATCAAGAGTTTAGTATTAGCTACCTCGATGTTGTACTATCTAAAGATATACAAGGACAGCATTACATAGCTAAAATTTACAGAAAGAGCACATACTCAAATTCACTCTTGCATTTCAGCAGCTTGCATCCCCTGCATCAGAAAAAAATCTGTAATTAAGGGGCAATTACTACGGGCAGCAAGAATGATCACTATGCAGAATAACTTCATAGCGGAATGTGAAAATTTGAGTAATATGTTCATGCATAGAGGTTATCCAATTGAATTAATTCACAATATAACTATTGAAGTTCAAAAAAGTGGGAGAAAAGAATTTACAAACCAATTTTAAATAAAGGAACATTGTTAGTACCAAAAAACAGAGTTAATTACAACTAAAATACTACCTGAACAATTTGAGGACACTAATACCCCATGGCTAGATCTAGTTCTAATACTGTCACAATGAATGGGAACATCAGTTTTGTTGTAACATTTAATTTATAGGCAGAAGAAATAATGGGCATTTTATAAAAGAATTTACATTTATTTTCAACAGACAGAAAAATAGTTCAAAAAGTAGGAACATCTCCAGTTATTACATACAGGAGAGGAAAAAAACTTAAAAAACATTTTGTAAAGACAACATAACAGTATAACTAGGACTGTAGGTATATCGAGATGTGAGATGTGTAACTACTGCAAATTTATAGACATTGGAAATAAATTTTTGATTAGAGACAGAAATTATATACTTACAAATAGATTTAATTGTAATTCAAGAGCAGTGGTTTATTTATCCCAATGCCAGATATGCCCAGCCTTCTATGTGGGCAAAACTGACAGAAGATTGAGAGATAGAATCTATGACCATACATATGCGATTAGTAGATGTAAGCAGGACAATGCCTTGGCTAAACATTGTATGGAATACCCAAACCATTAATTTAAGTTTAAAGTCATTGAACAAATTCCAGATCAAGAAAATAAAGTACAAACTATGATAAGGGGAGGTTCAAAATCGCTATTTTTAAAGAAAATAGAATTACTGTGGCAACTGCGACTAGACGCATGTAGACCACCAGGTCTTAATGAAGTATACTCATTAACGTATATACTAAAACTAAGAAACTGGTTATGTTAAGGTTAGAAGTAAGTACAAATTAGTTATACACAATAAAAATAAACCCCCCCCCCTTTTTTTTATACACTTGTGTTCATTCATTTTGTGTATACTAATTTTAGAGAGAATAGAACTATTGTGGCCACTGAGATTAGATGCATGTAGACCACTAGGTCTAAATGAAGTATACTCATTAATTTGTACATTAATATTAAGACATTAGTTATGCTAAGCTTAGTAGTAAGTACAAACTAGTGACACAGTAAAAACACAAGTAAAATTACTGTGGTGGTGGTGCTGCGGTAGCGTTGTCGCCTCACAGTAAGACGCTGTCCAGTTCGATTCTCAGCTAGAGCGTCTTCTGTGTGGAGACATGCGTGAATGGGTGCACCTTCGTTGAACTCGGCACCTAAAAATCTACTGCCAATCATTACCGGACTGGAGTTCCGCTGTGGCGACCCCTAACCGGGAAAAGCCGAAAGACACAACAACATAATTTCGCCTTTATATATCTGTTTCCAAACGTTGTGTTTATGACGGTGACAACATGCCTTTCAGTACTGTCACGTTCAACATTATACACTATACCCTAAAGCTACTAATTAAGAACTATTTACATCCAACCTATATATACATAAGGCTTTATTCCAATTGTTTATGTATGAAGCACATACAACAATGTATTAAGTTGGGCAGTAGAGTGAGATTCTTAAGCCTGGGATAACATTAGGCAATAACAACAATGTGCAAACTGTCACTAAATTTGTTACCACCACCGATAACTACAACTATAGGGTCACACTAATAGGAAGTCACAAGTGTTCACACAATTCAGTAAAGAGTTTGATTTTAAAATTTTTTACCAATTTTTACGAATTTTACTGTTTACAAAGATTTACAACGTGGCACAATGGTGCTTAAATGACCTGTCCAATATTTTACTAAGGTAAGAAAAGGTTTTTTACCATGAAAGGGTTATCGACAAAGAGTAATTTTAATCATGTGATTGTAGCACCATATTTAAAGTACCACATTATGGTGTGTTAGTATCTGAAGAAGTCTGTGTATGTATGCAAACGAAAAGCGTTTAATACTACACCAAGTTTTTTGTTTTTATCTTTTTACTGTGGATAGCAGCAGTTTTGCTACACTTTCGTGTTTGTGTTGATTAATTAAATACTGTCTGGTTCCACGTTGGCGTTGCTCCTGTGGCGTTCTTTGTATATTCAACAGTTTAACTTTTTGTTTTAGTGGTCTATAAATCTTTTTAATACTTAACCTGTCACAGACCACTGATAAATATAGCAATAACTGTGAATGAATCCAAGGAGTAAACAAGCTACAAGAATGGACCAAGAATGGAGTACAAAAGGATATTTACAAATGAGTGAGAGGTAGGCAAAAAAATGGAAAGTCAGTTTGACTTTATTGGAATGTGAGGCTTGCAAATAGAGCAAAAGATTGGGCCTACAACAGGCACAAAAGAGTGTGTAGGCAGGTGGTAGTGGCATTGTATAAGATGTGTAGCAGAAAAAGGCAGCAAAGATGGTAAGAACAGCAAAGGTTAAAGTTGAAAGACAGCAGAATGGATCAAGGGAAGCAAGGGATTTGTTAGGTAAAAGCAGAAAGAAAAAAACTTAAGAGACAGAACTAGCCAGGCCACACTGAATATCAACAAGGCATTTATTCCTGTCTCACGTAGCAGACTGATAAAATAAATGGAAGAGATGTGAATACGAGCAAGACTGTAGAACTCAATAGCTGCATGGATGAATGGTGAGACACACGAGGTAGTGGTGACAGAGCAATGTCAAGAATTAGGAAAGTGTCAAACGAGTGGACAATGGTCTGACATGATGAGTAGTCTTTAATGTGTTTATCTTAGACATATCTGAGGGATTAGAGAATAGGATCAGCTTTTTGCAAATGACAAAGACAGGCACAGCAGTGATGGATGGGACAAGACTGCAGAGAAAGATAAATAAAGATGAATAAGTGGGCAGAAAGGTGGCAGATCAAATTAGGTGCAAATGCAAAGTTTAACACTTGGGCCACAGCAACCCTAGAGTGAAGTGTTAATTGAGAGGAGTGGAATTGATGATAACAGGTCAGAAAATGGATTTTTGTGATCACACCTAGACTAGACTGCTGTGATCAGTGTGACTGGCAGTGGCAGCTGCTTGGTTATACCCATAGAGAGCTGGAGGTAATACTTCCAAATATTAATACTTCCTGAATACTATGTGTAGTTCTGGAGGCCATATGAGGAATAGGATATTAAGCTGCTGAAATAAATGCAGGGAAAAGCTACAAGAAAGATCAGTGGGATGGAAGGTAAAATGGTAATGAACTACAGGAACTTGAGCTTTTATTACTTGAAACCATAGCAGACAGAGGAAATGATTCTGGTGTGCAGACTTATGTTAGGGTGATATAAGGTGGCTATTCTGAAAAGGAATGACAGATGGGGTGGGGGTGGTGACAGCAGATTGGTTCATAGATTAGTACTAGACTAACTGTCCTTGGGGCCATGTTAAGCCTAGTACATTACTCTATGTGAGACTCAAACTCTGCACCTTGTGTCTGTAAGGTAAACACCTTAACCATTATTATTAACACTTCCTTCAGACATCATAGGTACAATCTTAGCAAAACACTACATCATTCTTAGGCACCTTTCTGTTACTGTATGTGTCTTCTAGCTTTTGTATTTGCACATTTGCTATGAATGTTTCTGTAATAGGCTTCATTCCCTCTGTCATTAGGATATGAACCATATATTTCAGACTTATCATTCTTGTTTTCCCTTTGCTCTTATTTAACTTAAAATGATGTAGTTTTTATTCAGCAACTGTAGCAATCTTGTCAAGCTCTTAAGTTGGACCCCACATAACTGATCATTAGTTATGTTTCTAGCACTTCCCTAGCCTTAAATTGTCTGTGCAATATTTCTGGAATACATCTGATGCTGGCAAGACGCCAAAATGAAGTGTAAGGAAATTGTACATTCCAAATGTCATACCATGTGTTTAATTTGGACTTACTTCATCTGTCTTTATCTGACAAAATCCCTAGTTTGCATCTATTATTGAAAACAAGTCAGCATTTTGCATTACTGAGACCATTTCTTCAAACACCTTATTCAGATTTATTGTTGAAATACAAATCTTGTCAGACTTTACAGAAGTAACCATACTTTTCACCTACTCTGTTGGCTTAATTGGTTCTTTGTGATGTCTGTAATTTCTGTTTGCTTTATTTCCTACTCATTTCTACCCAAGAGCTACTAGGTGTTACTGGGGTACTTTCCTTGAAGCATGCTATTACTGGCATAGCACCAGAATTTATTTCTGCATAATATACTTCTGCCAAACATTTTATGTACATAAACATAATTATGAATGATGTCACTGCAATGGTTGCGTACTTTGTTTAACATGTGAGTGATTGTGTAATCACTTTCCACATTCATTCTTTGCTCTCAAACTTGGAAATTGATTTACCACTCCTAGTTTCTCAAACATGGAAATACCCAGCATATCATATGAATTTCTTTGTAAGTACTACGTCTGAAACAGAATATCTTTCTTCTACTTTTTGTATCCATGTAAGTAACTTTTGATGAAATGGCTTTACTTTGCATCCTGAATGTCACTACAATATAAACAGCACTTTCTTCTGTGCCCTTTAACCTCAGTTTTCCAAAAGTATTTTCAGAAATAACAATACAGACAAATTGTGTCTGGTTTAATTCGAGATAGGTTTATTAATTTTCTTTATTTTGCATATTTTCATACTTCATTATGTGAGCTAGTATTGTTAATACTCTCAACAATCAGCATATTTTCATGTTTACAATCAACAACATGCAGATTGTTCTGAACCCATGTATCTTTTTTATACATCTCTGAAAATGAATCTTTTTAGTTTTTACAAAACTGATTAAGTGTAGAATAATGCTTTCTGGCTATCATGCCTGTAGTGGCAAGTAGTACATGAGGCTTGAATTTCATCTCCATAGGTAGGTACTAGGCTGTCGGCCCAAGGGCTTACGTAAGCCTAGCCAGTAAGGTTCCATGGCTTACGCCACCCAAGAAAGTTATTTTCCTGTGCCACTGTCAAGCAGAGACACAGAAGTGATCCCCGGGGTGTATTTCCTATTTCCCATCCACTCATCAAGATTTTTCTTGAAGAGTGCTAATGAAGAACTTTGCTTGACATAGATGGGTAGCTTGTTCCAGAGTATAGGAAGTCTCTGGGACAGGAATCTATCCCTTCAGCATGTCCTGTTTATTCTGGTGACAAGGTTTAGGTCCCTAGAGCGCGTAGCTCGGAGGGATTGGGATTTCTTTAGGTGTAGCATGTCCAACAGCTCTGGGTTTGACATAACTTTATATGTTAGGAAGAGAACACCTCGGAGTAGGCGATATGCTATGGAGTAAAGCGGAGTTTTTTGAGGCGGTCAGTGTAGGGCATTTGTTCGAGGCCAGTAATCCTCTTTGTGAGGTACTTCTGTGGCCTTTCCAGCTGCTGCAGATGTCTTGTGAAGTACATTCCAAACGGGGCATTGTACTCTATAATGGGTCTAATGAGTGACGAGTAGAGGGGAACAATGACCTCTTTTTTCCTGGATGAGAACCCTTTTATGATGAGGTGTGCCATGTAGAAGGACTTCCTGACTGCTGTGGCAATGTGACTATCAAAGGAAAGACTACTGTCCACCTGGGTCCCAAGGTCTCATCACACATTCGGTGTTAAGTAGATTGCTTCCTATGTGGTAGTTCATGGGTACAGAGTTTTTACCAAAGTGGATGACACTGCACTTTTTGGGATTGAGCTTGAGGCCATTGCTCTGACACCAAGCATCTGTCTCAGGGAGGCCCTTCTGTAGGATGTCCACATCATTTGGGGACTTGACTATGGCTCCTAGTTTGCAGTCATCTGCAAACTTCGTTAGCCAGAGGTCTTCTGTGTTTGGCTAACAGGAGATGTCCCAGGACGGAACCCTCTGGTACTCCACTTGTCACTGCTTTGAGGTCAGATTTGGAGTCTGCAACTTTTACAGTGTGGGTTCTGTCAGTGAGCCATTTGGCAACCCATCTTGTGACATAGGGATTTATACCTAGTTTAGTGAGTTTAGCTATAATTCCAGAATGGGGGATGGTGTCGAAAGCCTTCGTGAGGTCAAGATAGGCTGTGTGAACCACCTTACCCTCATCCATGACTTTGGTGACTGCCTCAAAGAAGTCATCAGGCTCAGGAGGCATGATCTGCCTTTCACAAACCCGAACTGGGTGGGATCCAGAGTTTGGAGGTTACCAATGTCTTTGTTTATGAGTTCCTTGATGATACATTCCATGGACTTGCAGAGCAGGCTTGTCAGGCTAATAGGTCTATAGTTCCCGGGATCAGTGCTGGCTCCCCCTTTGTGGAGTGCGATAACTGTTGCTGTGCTCCATTCAGTGGGCACAAAGCCTGATGCAAGGCTATTATTGAACATGGTGCTTAAGTGGGGAGCCAGTTCAAGTTCGTGTAAAATGCAGCCTGGGATGTTGTCCGGTCCCATGGATGCTGTGTTTTTGGCTTTAGAGAGTGCAGCTTTTAACTGCGTAGTTGTGATTACAGGGACTCTGCATTCTTCCTATATAGATATGGGCCCTTTATGGGGTGAGAGGGGGGTAAAACTAGCACTGAACCTATCTGCCAGGATGTTGGCAATATCAGTTGGTTCTGTAATTTTCATGCCTTTGTGCTGTAACTCAGAGCAGATCTGGGTGTTGCCATCTAGATTCTTGACATAGCTATAGAATGCTTTGTAGTTGTCCTTGGATTTAGTGGCGATTGTGTTTTCGTAGCTAGCTTTGGAGGATCTTATAAGGGATCTCAGCTTCTTATTGAGGCTGACTAGGGAGCTCCTCCACTCATGGGATTTTACTCTCTTTTGAACAGTTTCTTCCTTCTGTTGTACAGTTTGTTTATGGCAGGGGACCAACCAGATTGGCTTCCTTTTTTTGAAGGATAGCATCTTGGTTCTGTTTGGGATAGCACGATCCATGCACTTGTGTAAGTGCTTATAGAGTGCATTTGTGTAGGATTCAGCAGTTGTAACTGTATTGTCCATCTGCATGGGTGTCATGAAGTTCACCACTTCTGTCTTAAGAAGCATGAAATTGGCTTTGGAGAAATTTTTTACTGTGGTTTCCTTAATGGGGGTAGGGTCGGGATGTGGATATCAAGGGCAATAAGCTTATGGTTGGATTGGACCAACAAGGAGTTGACTTCAGGTGTGGAACACCGGTCACTCATGTTGGTAATGACTAGGTCTAGGATATTGTTGCCCCTGGTTGGGGTGTGGATAAGTTGATCTAGGGCATTAGAGGTTATGAATTCCAGAAAGCGTTGAGCTAAGGAGTTGGTACACGAGTAGTTTTCCCAGTTAATGGTGGGGTGGTTGAAGTCGCCCATTACTAGGGTGTTTTGTTGAACCCTAATATTTTCCAGTATATCAAGAAAAGAGGAGTGGGAATCCTGGGGCATGGTGGGGGGATCTGTAGCAAGCTACAATTTGGATTGCAGTTTTGCACAGAGTTAATTGCACTTGGATAACCTCAGATGCATTATGCTGAGCAACTAGCCTGGAGGTGTGGATATCCTTAATGAATATGGACACACCTCCGCCTTTGGTGTTTCGGCCTCCTTTGAGCAATCAATGACTCTCTTTATCAGCTTTATTATAGTAACAATGCATTCTCCCTCTATTTCTCATTTTTTTCTTTTGCTAGCACCTTAGCTTACACATATCCATTTTCCCAGTTATTTCCTTTAAATATGCTCTTCCTTGGAATTTCACTTGCTTTCCATACATTTATATTTTCTTAAGATCAGGTCAATTTAATTTCAAACACTGCTCCTTGTTTGTTTGTATACCACTAGTCATTTTGTCTCTTAATAAAAAATCATGCACACCATGAGATTCATTTTTTGTGTCAATTTGTCAGCTCGTTTATATATGCATCTATAGTTTGTGTACGGCCTTGTGTCCTAATTAAGAATAAATGGTGAACATATGGCAGGATATTTCCAGGCTCACAATAATTCTTTAACTTATACTTACTGTATGGCTTGTATTTCTCTTCTTCTAGGAAAATACAAGTGTGGATACATTCAAGGCTTGGCTGCTGGCACACAGAACTATGGCAGATCCTACTTATCCTATGTCTTCTGTCTACTTTAAGTTCCTAATTACATTGTAGCTACTAGACTGAAGGCTGCTGAAACTAGATCGAGTGGTTGTTTACACTTGGGCTCCAAATCAGACATCATTCATTAAGAGTCTTTTTCTGCACTCTAAGTCAGGAGTCTGCTGATTCAAGCCCGTCCAAGTTGGGGATTGCTAGAAGAAGGCTAATTGTGTGTTATCCCGATTGTTAGACAGCTTAAAACTTGTTCCTCTTATTTTCAATGAAATCTTTTCAGCTTAAAACTTGAAATGATGGGAAGGGAAGTCAACGATGTGTTTGGCAAGGGCATTAGTTACTTTATGTTTCCTTATGGCGTACTGATGTTCATAAATACGCTCTCTGAACTTACGTTCGGTTTTCCCTATATAGTATGCCGAACAATGAGTTATCAATTGACTTCCCTTCCCATCAGTTCAAGTTTATTGCAATAGATCAGATAATTTCGGACAATAGAGGTGGACCTTCCTCATTAAAATTACTTGAACTTGAACTATACTGGCAGATAAGGTTGGAGGCTTACCATTATCCAGGTCTTAATGAAGCATGTTCGATTTCATGTATATTAAGTACTTTGAGCCTTAGAAGGTAGACATACATACATATATTTTTAAACATTTTTAAGTATCTTGACATGCTGTTTGCAGTATCATTGTGGTATTGAAACATTCATTAGTTTTGTTTCAAGATAACTACTACTGTTATTATTTTTATTATTATTATTCATTTTGGTAAAGAACAACAAACAGAGTTATTTCTGATTTATTTAATTTCCTTTTTAGAGTTTTTTATGTATTTTTAACAGATTTATTTTTCACATAGATTTGTAATTTCTATAAAGTCTATGTATATTTTGTATGTACATTTAAAAAGATTAGGAATATTTCTATGTGTATAAACTTTGTAAGAACACACATATATACAAGGTCTGAAGGTAGTTCCACCTTACTAATCTTAATTAATATTTATTGAGCTTAATTGATGATTAATTAATGTCTTAAATACTGCATTGTGGTTGTGTGTAATTTATTCTGAAGAAGTTTGCTTACTTGGCAAATGAAAAGCGCTTTAATAAACCTTGGTCCTGGAGCTGTTTTACCTGGTGGTTCTTTCGCTATCTCTAGTCTATCAGCACAGTCCAGTCTAATTAACCCATTTCTTTCCCTGATAAAACACACAGTAAGAATCTGCTATCATGGATGGGCAGTTTCTACCATCTCTGTGGTCATCTTGATGGATATGGGAATCCGGAGGCAATGTAGCAATTGTCTCATGTATACTGACAACCACTTAATCCTGAAACAAACAAATATTATATGTTAGAGATACAGTTATATTATGTAATTGGAGACAAGACTCTCACATACAGACAAATCTGTTATTAGCACACACGTTACTTCCCACACTAAATAAGGATATGACACATAAAACCACATATGTGGACGTACTCACTCGTAACTTAACAAAAGTTCAGAGGCCTTCCAAATGCTGCCTTCAGAAATCACATATACACATGACAAAGCAAACCGCAACCCCACATCATTGTCTTAACAAACAAGTCCATAAGATGAAACACCACAAAACCCAACATACTGGTCATATGAGACTCCATACTGAGAAAGGGGTCCATTCCTGTCATGGTATTAGAAACCCAAAAGACTTGGAGAAATTAAAAAGAGACACAGATGTCTCCCTCAAAAGGCTGGATAAGGAGAATGTTATTGTTAACTGTGTGTCAGGTGCTAGAATCCATCAGATCACACAAGCCCTCAAATTACTCAGTCACAAGTACAGGCAATGTGGGTTTGAATAGTCTGAAATGTACCCCTGTGGCCTATATGAAGACAGACATGATTGAGCTCTCAGATTGCTTGTTACAGGAAGGTATGAGCCTAGCCTTGAGCAGCATTCTACCCTCACCAAGGATGATGTCACAATACAAACAAAATAAAAGAATGATTTTAACAGTTTGCTTATCATCTCCTGTCAGTCCAAGCGGATCCAGTATCTGTCAGCCTGAGAGGACATGTTTGACAGGTCATGCTGTTTTTCCAGAGATGGTCTGCATCTAGGCTTTTGGATACTGGCAAAGACATTAGCCAAACCTATTGCACCTTTTTTAGGCAGTGTCAAAAATAACAATCACCCAATATAACCAACTCTTCTCTGGTACTGCTGCTCAATGCTAGGAGTCTATACAAGAAACTTCACTCCCTGGAAACACTCCTTACCTTGGAAGATGCTGACATCTGTACAGTCACTGAGACATGGTTCAAAGCCATGGAAAGCACCCCAGCTGTGCAGGGCTACAACACCTTCCATACATTCAGATCATATACTGAGCAAGAAAGAACCAACGGAGGAGGAATATCCATCTTCATAAAGAATAAGTACGCCTCAAGACTAGTCAAACAGTACGACTGTCTCAAGCTACTCCATGTCCAATTAACCACATGCAAAACCCCCTAGCACATCATCACTAGCTATAGGTCCCACACCATTAACCAGGAGAAGCATACCACATATCTCGACTTACTGGAGTGATTTAGCATGCAGCTTTTATATTGGTAAAGCTAATAGAACATAGACAGAATGTATTTCAGAGCATCTTTCAGATATATGGAGCAGTGTTCTTACAAATTCTGCAGCTAAACATGTGAATGAGAATGGTGCAAGGCATGAATTTCACTTTATAGTGGTTCAGAAGGTCACCCTGAGTAAGAGAGGAGGTAATATTAATAAGACAGAGGTAGTTGAATATAAATGGATAGAGAGATTTCAGGCTGATAAACCTTCATTTTTGAATGCAATGGCAAGTATTAAACCTATTCTTAAACTAAGGCAGATGAAATTATAAATGTAGTTACATTTTTTTTAAATATATTCTTGTATAATGCCATCAACAAATGTATTACAATATATTAAAATGTTTTAGAATTTTTAGGAATATGTTCATATATGATATGTTTTTATGTATATTTATAGTATTGTCTTTAGGTGCATATATCTCTACCTTAACTAGCTTAGTGATTGGTTGACTTGTTCTTATGACTATACAAGAAAAATGGATGCATGTGAACTGGTTTTATACACTGAAGAAGGGTTATCCCTAAAGCTCTGCTTGTTCATAGGCTAATGGCCCTGGGGCCTTTACAAGCCTAGCCATAGGATTACCCTGGCATAGTGTCACCTGACCTTAGTTCCCAGTGCCTCTGTCGAGTAGAGCCACTGGAGTGATCCCCTGTATGAATTTTCTATTTTCCATCCACTCATCAAGATTTCTCTTGAGGAGGGCCAGTGAGGTGCTCCGCTTGACATATATGGGAAGTCTATTCCATAGCGTGGGCAGTCTCTGGGTTATGAACCTGTCCCTCCAGCATGTTCTGTTAATTGTGGTAATGAGGCTGAGGTCTCTGAAGCATGTGGTATGGAGAGACTGGGATTTCTTTAGATGTAGCATTTCTAACAGAGTTGAGTCAGACATGGCTTTGTAAGTCAAGCAGAGATCTCCTCTAAGTAGGCGATATGAGACAGAGAAGAGTTGGAATTTTTTAAGTCTGTCCATATAGGACAAGTGTTTAAGGCCTAGGATCCTCTTTGTGAGGTACTTTTGTGGCCTCTCCAGTTGTTGCAGGTGTCTAGTGAGGTACATGCCAAATGGGGCATTGTACTCAATGATTGGCCTAATGAGGGAAGAGTAGAGGGAGACAATGACCTCTTTCTTCCTGGATGTAGAACCCTTAGTAATGACATGTGCCACATAGAAGGACTTACTGACCACAGTGGCAATGTGGTGATCAAAAGAGAGGTTGCTGTCAACCTGTGTTCCCATTTCTTTATAACACCTTCTGTGTTCAGTGGACTACCATCAATGCAGTAATTCATAGGAACCAGGTTTTTCCCAAAGGGGGTGACAACACATTTTTTGACATTGAGCTTAAGGCCATGGCTCTAACACCAGTCGTTGGTCTCAGTGAGGCCATTCTGTAGGATATCAACATCACTTGGGGAGTTAATAATAGCTCCCAACTTGCAATTGTCTGTGAACTTTGTCAGTCAGAATCCCTTTGTGTTGGCCTGGATGTCAGAGAAGTAGATACCAAACAGGAGAGGACCCAGGACCGAACCCTGTGGGACTCCACTCATGACTTTGAATCAGCTACTTTCACACTGTGAGTTTTATCTGTGAGCCAGTTTGCAACCCACCTAGTGATAAAGGGGTTGATGCCTAGCTTAGTGAGTTTTTCTAGGATTCCTGAGTGGGAAATGGTATCAAAAGCCTTGTCCAGATCAAGATAGGCTGTATGAACCACCTTGCCTTCATCCACAGCTCTGGTGTCTGACTCAAAGAAGTTGACCAAGTTGAGCAGGCATGATCTACCCTTCACAAAACCAAACTGTGTGGGATCCAGAATTTGGAGACTCCCTACATCCTTGTTTATTAGGTCCACGAAGATGCATTGCATAGCTTTGCATATCATGCTCTTCAGGCTATTGGAGTGATAGTTGACAGGGTCTGTAGTCAGTCCTCCCTTGTGGAGAGAGATGACTGTAGCAGTGCACCATTCGGTAGGGACAAAGCCTGAGGTGAGGTTGTGATTGAACAGGGCATATAGGTGAGGTGCCAGTTCACACTGTAGTTCATGTAGAACACAGCCATGGTATTGTCAGGTCCCATAGAAGCTGTATTCTTGCCCTTGGACAGTATTGTTTTAACCTGTGCAGCAGTAATACTGGGTGCCTGGCAATCTACTGGATATTGTGATTGGTCTTTTGGGGGGGGTAAAGTTGGCACTGAATCTGTCAGCAGTTATACTGGCAATATCTGTTGGCTCTGTATAGGAGGTACCATTGTGCAGTAGCTCAGAGCAAATCTGGGTATTGCCGTGGAAATTCTTTACATAACTATAGAGGTTTTTGTGGTTGCCTTTACTATCTGCTGCAATTCTGTTTTCATAGCTAGCTTTAGAGGATTTGATGAGGGATCTCAACTTTTTGTTGAGGCTGATATGGAAGATTTTCCATTCTTGGGACTTCACCTTATTCCGTATCAGTTTCCTCCTTCTGTTGTAGAGTCTGTTTATGGCAGGGGACCACCAGATTGGCTTCTTTTTTTGGAAGAGAGCATCTTGGTTCTATTGGGTATGGCGAGATCTATGCATTTGTGTAAGTAGTGTATGATTCGGCAGTCATACAACTATTCTCCATTTGCATGGGTGCCATGAAGTTAGCCACCTCTGTTTTTAGGAGCCCAAAGTTAGCTTTGGAGAAGTTTTTCATGGTGGTTACCTTTGCAGGGGAGGGGGAAGGGATGTGGATTTCCAAGGTAATTAGTTTGTGGTTGGAGCTAACCAGGGAGGAGCTGACTAATGGTGTAGAGCAAAGGTCACCAATGTTAGTTATGACCAGGTCACGGATGTTGCTAACTCTAGTGGGGGTAAGAACAAGCTGGTGCAGGGCATTGGAATTAATGCACTCCAGGAAACATTGGGCAAGTGCATTGGTACATGAGTAGTGTTCCCAGTTAATGGAGGGGTAGTTGAAGTCACCTAGTAATAGAGTGTTAGGTTGGATCCTAATATTTTCCAGGGTGCTTAGGAACGTGGAGTGTGAGTCTTGGGACATGGTTGGGAACCTATAGCAAGCTATGACCTGAATCACTGTCTTACCCAATGTTAGCTGCACCCGAAGTGTCTCTAATGCATTATATTGGGCTACCTGTGTGGAGGTGTGTGCATCCTTTATGAATATAGAAACACCAATGCCTTTGGAGCTTCAGTCCAAGTTAAATTTTTGGCGAACGAGATCCAGTGTGCTTTGTTTTTCTTTTGTAAATCGCTGTAGTTCACTGTTGACCTCTGTTTTGCAGTCCTGTTTCTTTTGGTTGTTAGGCTGATAGTGATTACAGGTAGGATCAAATGAACTAAAAGCTCTTGCTTAACCCAGGAATACACCCATTCCTCCAGAACAAATTGACAGTCTGGGTTATGGTAAGAAAACCATCCTGCAAGGTTGTGGGAGAAGAGCGATAAATAAATAAAAATAGAAATATGCAAGTATCTCATAAATAGTGGACTCTCACTTACTTCCAGCATTTACACAGGATTATCTCCAGATGTACATAAAGACATAGAGCACAGATAAAGCTGATACTAAATGACGTGATAAAGATAATAAGGATATGGTTCTGACACTGCATGGATTACATAACTATTTCTAATGCAAACAGGAAGCAGAGGAATGTAATCTTCAAAGTACCTTAGACATGAAGGAGTTCAATAAAGGGCAAGGCCTACATACTGCCTAGTAAGCCAGGTATGCAAATGTATCAGCATAGGTGATGGTAAGTACAGTTTCCTCCAACTGACTGTGCACCTCAGGACTTTCTTGACCTTTGTTGCTGCTGTCTTGAATTACTCCTGAATCTCTTTAGGAATGACCTGAACTTCAAGATTCTTTGCCTAATCTGTCCTTTCCAACTGCAGATGATCTGAAGTAGTTGTGTATTACCAGCAACTTATTTTCAATGAAATCTTTTCAGGTTCCTTCAGAACCTAACACCCCCATCTGTTCCACTGCTCTGATCTTGGTTTTTGTATCTTCTCAAAACAGATTTCTCTAGCTCTCCATTGCCATAATGATGGAATACATGAATACAGTGAGCAGCACCAACTCATGAGATAACACCTTCTCCCGCTCTCTTTCCCCAGATTGCGCTCCAAATGATATTTCCTGACAGCCATATTTCTTTCCTTCTTTAGTCATAAAAGAGGAAAGCACGGGATACAGTTTCTTTTCTAATTCTTAGCAGGAAGTAACTAAGCATTTTTTAACAAATAGTTAATAGGAAGCATCGTACAAAATTCGCAAGTATGAAAAACATACATTTATGACATGAGGGAAAAACTGATTCAAAGTCAAAGATAGATTTACATGAGCAGACAGCAAATACACTGCTTCCAACAGTAAGATGGAAGGGATGTGCATAGTGAGTACACATTAAATCAGAGATTTTGAAACTCTGAAGCATTCCCTTTACTTCAAAGTACAGGAATCTCAGTATATAAATAACAGAAGTGTGGGTTATGAGCCGGGGGGGTGTATTTCCAGATTAATTGTACTACTTCGATAGTTGCACAAAGGTGTGGTTTCAAACTTATGATGTTTGCACTAATAAGAAATCTGAGGAGTGCTGAATTTGCTACAAAGTTGTTTTGAGTACTGGAAGAGACTTGTGATGGGGCTTACATTTCTCTTATAAAAACAGTGAACTATGATTTTTAACACAAAAAAATATATTTTACTTCTTATAACACAGAAATTAGTAAAATAATTTAAGACAAAATTTGTGTTTGTGTGTATGCTTGCATGTTTGAAATGTCGATTCGGTCAGAAATATGACTTTCCAAGATGAGTAACTTTTGTATTTTGTTTCAAGTCTGATACTTCATTAAGGTGTACTGAGCACAGAAATGTCTGTTTTATACATGACTAAGGCCGACTTCTGGAATTACATCATAATAGATGAGAACACATAGTATACCAATAGGATATCTATTAAACAACACTAACCAAGAATTTTTAAACAAATTTCATTTTATTAACAAAGAAGAAGTGCTTTCTCACAATTTCAAGCATTTAGATGCAACACTTAATATCATTTCTTTTATAAAATACAAATGAATAGGTATCAGGAATAAAAAATACTCAACTAATAGTATAAATCTTTCAGTTCCATAATTAAAACTGATTTCAAACTACAACATTCATTTAAACCAGGTAATAAGGTAACATTCAAACGATCAATCCCATTGTACTCAATATTGCTCTTATAAACTTAGAAAGTTGCTAGAATAACAGGATTTGAGTTAGCATGCATTTTCTGAAGGTTATGAAGACTAGATCAAATGAATGTCATTATTTATTGATATCAGTCCTCAGTAACTATCCAGAAAACTACAAATTCTGTATGCATTCTTATATCCCTCCTCTCACACACTCCATCATAACTTGTACCATATTGTACTTAAATATAGATTTTTGTAAGTTTTGTTTTAAATGGTTGAAAAAGCACTTTGGATTGTGAAAAAGTACTTGTACTTTGTTAATAAAATATATCCTTATTCTACTTTGCCCCTTGTTACAATTTATTGTCTTGGATTTTCATTTTTGTGCTCCTCCAGGATTTATCTCTTTTGCCATTGAATTTTAGAAATTCAGAAAAACATATTGACAACAAGCATTTAGTAAAGAGTATACACAAATGGTACATAGAAAGAAACAAGGTGATCTTGGACTGATTTTGTGAATCGAGGCTAGCTCCATGTTCCATTCTAGTAGTCCTGTTGACACTCATGTATGTTGTGTGCGTGTTTGGGTATACTGTGTTAAAGGATGCAGGCCCTTATTACTCACACTACTTTGCGTTCCTCTGTAGCTGTGCATGCTGAAGATCCACTGCTTGTATGAGGGGATATACCGTGCCAAAGAACAGCAGCAAGAGTTACGAGAGCATGTGGTCAAGTTTCACGAGTGTGTTGAGGAGATGGAACTGTACTGCGGGATGTGTGGTGAATCCATTGGCGACAAAAATAACCAGCTACAAGCATTGCCTTGCTCACATGTCTTCCATCTTAAGTAAGTCTTTTACCAGATGCAATGCAAAGCACTGGATATTAGCAGTTGGTTGTACTTTTAACAGTCATTTTGCAACTACCCTGCATATGTGTATTTGAATGAGAAAGGGGAATCAGGGTTATGACCCCTCCATTACCTTAGGAAGCAGTTAGTAATACTCCAAAGCAACACTACTTTACTTCTGCCTGACCCATTTTGAGAGTTGAAATGACATCCTTGTGTGGTTGGTGTCTAAAGAGGAGTGAAACAGCCCTGATAGCTTTTCTATCTAACTTACCAGAACTATTACACTCTTTAGCAGTGGACATTAATGTCTAAAGCAGAGAACTGCTGTAGTATTACCAGACTATATGCTAGCATCCACAGCTGATTTAAGGGGCTACTAATGTGGTTAATGCCCCCAAAAAGCAAATAAAATACTCCACTGTTGCATGTAACTAACCAATTAGAATGAGTAAAAGTATTGTATATGTATAAAATGAACCCAAGTGTGGACAGCAGGGGTGGCAGCGTTACTTAAAAGAAAAGGAAAAATGTTTTCCAACTTTGTAGTAAAATGTACTTTTCAGAGTTGAAATGGTTTTACTTGTTTTTGATAATTATGGTTATGTTTGCATAAAATTACTGCATAATTTCTTACTTGCTGTCATATTTATACACCACTTTGGATTTTGAAAAAAAAAAATGTTTAAATAAAATTGTGATCCACGCGCAGTATACCTCTCAGCCTCTTAGCACAAGAAATCTGGACAAAGCCTTAACTAATGGGGGGGGGGGGTCAAAGGCCCAAAAATAGGGACAAATGTTAAATATTACTCTTATAAACTTAGAAAGTCGCTAGAATAACAGGATTTGAGTTAGCATGCATTTTCTGAAGTTTATGAAGACTGTAGGTCAAATGAATGCCATTATTTATTGACATCAATCCTCAGCAACTATTCAGAAAACTACAAATTTTATGAGGAACAGAACAAAATATGAGAGAAAAATCTGGACATTCTGCAAAAATCTGGACAATTAAGAGGTATGATGAGCAGGGTTGTTTCCTCTCCCCCTTTGTGGGTCATGTTGTAGCAGTGGGAAGTAGGTGCAACACAATCTGAAACACACTGACTATTTGGCTGTAGCTGAGGTCTAGCTTACAATCCCTAGCACTGCCACTGCAATGGACTGCATGTGTTTCATATAATGTCTGTTAATGTCTACTGAGCAAAGTAAGGGAATAGGAAATAGGGTCGCATTCCTGTCTGTCTCAAAGCCACCACAAAGGGTACAGCCATAATCCAACCCATCAAGAGAAAGTGCAACTCAATACATTATTTATTTTCTATGTAGTTGAGAAATTATCCACTTTGTGGAAAGACACATCAGCAGGGAAGGCATATGTCACTAGCCCATTTATTGTTGGCCTTTCCATTCTTCATAATCAAGCTCTTTGTTCATATTTTCATCCAATAATTCCTACAAGGGATGACCAAGGCTCTATTACCCTTTGGAGTGAACTGCCATCAATGAGCATTTCTTTTATTTTTAATTTTATTCCCTATACTTTATCCCATCCTACACCTGATGTACGATATCAGCATACACAGAATCTACAGAAAAAAACTAGTACATTTATTTCTGTGTCTGGAAGAAATGAATCCCCTATTCTCTGACATGGGTCACATCCCTTCCAGAAAACCCCTTTCCTCCCTGCTGGGGCAGAAAAAAATGAAAAAAATGCTAATCATGCCCATGCTCCTGCCCAGCCCGCTCTTCAGGGACAGCATCCACATTCAGCCCACGTGTCCTGTGCCACAATCATGGCGGCATTCATTAGCAACATACAGCCAACCACATTGGTAAAATGATACTGTCATATCATGCTACACATATATATATATATATATATATATATATATATATATATATATATATATATATAAAGGTAATTAACTGATGTGTGGAAACTTTATTTTTGTTGCATCAGCATCTAGTGAGTACACAAGACAGCAAAGGGTGAAAAAAGCACTATCTGTGTGAGAGGGTGTGTGCATACATGTGTGCATGCATGTACATGTCTTTCTGTGTTTGACAGAGAAAAACTGAAATAGTAAAAATGAATTGGCGAATAGAAGATGGATAGAGTTGAAAACTCTGCATGGGATGCAGTTGATGATGGAAGGGAGGACTGAATAATATAGAATAGGACACAGAAGGGGTATGATACTGCATGAAGTTTTTCAGCCTTTCCATCAGGTTAAATGTTAAATATTTCTGTTTCTACACAGATGTTTGCAGACTAATGGTACCAGAGGCTGTCCAAACTGTCGACGATCATCAGTCAAGCCAGGGTTCGTGTGAGCAGTGGAGATTATGCCTTTCTGGTTTACAAGTTCTCTTTCCATTGAAGGATTCTATGAGTTCTGGTGGTAGAAAATGTGGATGAATTGTGAACACACATTCTTGGATATTAGTACTGGTGCTTTGGGGAAAGAGGTGCTATTTGGAAAGGAAATATATCCCCACTGGGAGATGACATTTGCAAAAAATGCTGCTGATGGCAAAAGGCTGCCCACATTTTCCTCCTCCTTCATATTACATGCATTTAAAATGAAAGGTTCGAGTCCCATCTGAGGACAAACCAAGGCAAGAATGCCACTTCCATAAAACACAAATGTGAGACCTGCACCACAGACAGAATAAATATTGGTAGTTTCACACAATGTTTAGGCAACATATCTCTAGGTTACAAATACTAACAATATTTTGGGAAAATTTAAGCAAGCAAAGATTCTAGAGTGAAATGATGTAAAACGTCAGGTAAGCACCACTCTTCTGATGTAGCTGTAATGAGAAGACATTCCCAAAATGCATAGCATAACTACATATGTCTGGTGTCTTTGGACGTATGGATAAAGTAACTGAGCACTCATCTTCAGAACCCCACATAATTCATGCCTTCCAACCATCAAATTTACTGTGACTGATTTTTTTAATCATGCTTTATGTTCTATTTTTTTTCTCTGTACAAAATGAAAATTGAGTTTGTGTATGTTTTGTTTAGCTTGTGTCACTTATGACCAGGCCAATTTGTATGTTTATCAGGGAACCCTGAATGGAGTCTTCTACAGCACTGTATAATTCATGTGCTGTTTCTGAACAAGGAACATAATCGGTGGGATGTTTCTTCCAATCACCTTAAGCTGCAGTTAGATGTTATTAGTCATTCAGTTCTATATTGCTTGTCTCAAGCCAGGAGTTTTGTACACCAAACACTGTAATAC
>NC_056743.1:282112208-282122208 GCF_019279795.1 Protopterus annectens
TTCTATCTGTGAGCGAGTTTGCAACCCACCTACTGATATAGGAGTTGATGCCTAGCTTAGTGAGTTTTTCTATGATTCCTGAGTGGGGAATGGTATGAAAGGTTTTGGCCAGATCAAGGTAGGCTGTATGAACCACCTTGCCATCATCCACAGCTCTGGTGACGGACTCAAAGAAGTCGACCAGGTTAAGCAGGCATCATCAACCCTTCACAAAACTAAACTGTGCAGGATCCAGAGTTTGAAGATTCCCTATATCAGTTTTTATTAGGTCCATGATGATGCATTCCAT
Source organism: Protopterus annectens (assembly GCF_019279795.1). Classification (NCBI taxonomy): domain Eukaryota; kingdom Metazoa; phylum Chordata; order Ceratodontiformes; family Protopteridae; genus Protopterus; species Protopterus annectens. The sequence goes on from NC_056743.1 coordinate 282,112,498, forward strand.
AGCTTTGCATATCAGACTCATTAGGCTAATGGTGTGATAGTTCCCAACATCTGTAGTTGGTCCTTTTTTATGGAGAAGTTGACTGTAGCAGTGTGCCATTCAGTAGGGACAAAGCCTGAGGTGAGGCTGTGACTGAACAGGGCACACAGGTGAGGTGCCATTTCACTCTGTAGCACATGTAGAACACAGCCAGGGATATTGAAAGGTCCCACAGAAGCTATATTCTTGGCCTTGGACAGTGCTGATTTAACCTGTGCAGCAGTAATACTGGATGCCTGGCAATCTACTGGTATTGTTATTGGTCCTTTGGTGGGGGAGAGAGGGGTAAAGTTGACACTGAATCTGTCTGCCAGTATATTGGCAATATCTGATGGCTCAGTATAGGAGGTGCCATTGTGCAGCAGCTCGGAATAAATCTGGGTATTGCCATGGAGATTCTTTACATAACTATAGAAGGCCTTGTGGTTGTCTTTATTATCTGCTGCAAGTCTGTTTTCATAGCTAGCTTTAGACAATTGGATGAGGATCTCAACTTTTTGTTGAGGCTGGTAAGGGGAGTTTTTCCAGTCTTGGGACTTTAACTTATTCCGCATCAGTTTCCTCCTTCTGTTGTAGAGTTTGTTTATGGCAGGGGACCCCCAGCTTGGCTTCCTTTTTTTGGAGGAGAGCATCTTAGTTCTATTGGGTATGGCGAGATCCATGCATTTGTATACGTGTTCAGACAGTGCATCGGTGTATGATTTGGCAGTCATGCAACTATTCTCCATTTGCATGGGTGCAGAGAATATAGCCACCTCTGTTTTTAGTTGCCCAAAGTTACATTTGGAGAAGTTTTTCATAATTACATTTGCAGGGCAGGTGAGAGGGATGTAGATTTCCAGGTTGATTAGTTTGTGGTTGGATTGAACAAGGGAGGAGTTGACTAATGGTGTAGAGCAACAGTCGCCCATGTTAGTAATTACCAGGTTGAGGATGTTGCTACCTCTAGTGGGGGTAAGAACGAGCTGGTCCAGGGGACTGGAATTAATGACTTCCAGGAAACGTTGCGCAAGTGTATTGGTAAATGAGTAGTTTTCCCAGTTAATGGAGGGATAGCTGAAGTCACCCCATATGAGAGTATTAGGTTAAACCCTAATATTCTCCAGAGTGCTTAGGAAAGTGGAGTGTGAGTCTTGGGACATGGTTGGGGCCCTATAGCAGGCTGCAACCTGAATTGCTGTCTTACCCAATGTTAGCTGCACATGAAGTATCTCTGATGTGTTATGTTGGGCTACTAATCTAGAGGTGTGTGCATCCTTTATAAATATGGAAACACCACCACCGCCTTTAGAGCTTCAGTCCAAGTTTTGGGACTGAAAGGTGTGGAATGAGTTATAGCCTGGTAGTGCAGGGATGCTTTCTGCTGCCTTGAACCAGGTCTCTGTTACACCACAAATGTTGATGTTTTCCATTTTAAGGAGTGCTTCAAGTGAGTGCATTTTAAGATTTAGACTTCTACCGTTGAGCAACATGACCCTCAGATTGCATTTGTTTGTAGCTGTTACAGTGGTAATTTGGTCTTTGGAACACCACCTAAAAAAGGCACTATAGGGGGTGGCAAGAGCCTTGATCAGTATCCAGATGCCCAGGTGTGACAGATGCAGGCCAGCTCTAGCAAAGCATCGGATTCAGTCATGTCATCCCAGGCAGACAGATACCGGATCCCCTTAGAATGACACAAGAAACTTAGCCAGTTGCTGAAATCAATCATTTTCTGCTTGTACTGTGGTATCATTCTGGGTGATGGTAGGAGGCTGCTCAGGGCTAGGGTCTTACCCATCTGGGCTACATAATCCAAGAGCTCCTCCATGTCTTTTTTCATGTAGTTCAGGGAGGTATGTCTCAGGTCATTCACACCCACATGTACAATGATAGAGTCATATTTGTACCTGTCATTTTGGGACCTGAGTGCGTGCATTAAGTGGTGTATCCTGGCACCTGACAGGCAGCTGACTGTTACTTTCTCCTTATTCAACCTAGTGAGTGGGACATCAGTGTGCCTCACTATCGCATCACCTATTAATAGTGTGTTGGGCATGCTGTTTTGCCTTAGGGGCTTAGGTTGAGTGGAACACTGTTTAGAAGAATTATGCGTCTCATGATTAGTGTTGTGTTGTGGTGGTCGAGTGCATTTCTGCCTTGGAGCTCTCTGCTGTTTGAGTAGATTTTTACTGAGAGCCTCCGTGAAGATGGGTGTTTGGTTTGTGCTTTTATGTGAAGGCAGTGCTTGTATGTGTTCTGGAGGGCTATGTGTTCCATGTGGTGTGGTTCAAGTGTTGATCTTCTCCTCTTGACCAGCTATCTCGATCTTGGCTGGAGAGTCCGTGGCTTCCAATTTGGATATATAAGTGCATCTCTCACAAGTCTGAGTGTTGGGAGGTAAGAGGAGAGAGATGTCTGTGTACATGAGGCAGTTGCTACATTGCCTCAGGATGCCCAAGTTCAACAGGTTAATAGGAGAAAGCACAGGGCACTGACCTTTAGACATGCCTGGAGGGGTGGGCATTAATAATAAGTACTGGAGCGGTTTCCTTGTAGAACATTTAGTGCTGGTAGCACTTTTGTGTGCTATAATAACTGCTACAGGATGTCTGGTAAAGTGCTAGACTAATAAGCTATTAAAAGTGCCGGAGAGGAGAGAACTAGCAGATCTAAGGGAAAAACTTAAGAGTATACTTTTTCTCACTGCTCGGAAACTTACAAGCAGTCCTGGATGCAGCAAATCTCTATATGGACTAGACTAGTTTCAGAAAAGGTGGGAAACAAGCACAAACCTGGGCTTTTAACCCAGAAAGTTGAAAGAGATGGAAAAACTGCCCAAACAGACAATAAACTACAATCTCTGGGCCAGAAACCACTCCTCTTGTGGTAGATAGGCTACCTAGTGCTTACCACTCCCACTGATAAGCTAGAAGGCTTCCCTCCAACTCAGAAAGCCTTGGGGGTCTCAGAGGCTTACACACAGTCCTGGATACAGCAAGTCTGTATCTGGACTAGCCTAGTTACAGGAAAGGTGGGAAACAAGGGCAAACATGGTCGTTTAAACTAGAAAGTTGAAAGAGATGGAAAAACTGCCCAAACAGCCAGTAAACTACAATTTCTGGGTCAGAAACCACTCCTCTTCTGGTAGATAGGCTACCTAGTGCTTACCACTCCCACTGATAAGCTAGAAGGCTTCCCTCCAACACAGAAAAGCTGGGGGGTTCAGAAGCTTACAAGCAGTCCTGGACACAGCAACTTTGTATCTGGAGGAGACTAGTTACAGGAAAGACAGGAAACAAGTGTAGAATTTTTTTTTTTTTTAAGTAAAGTGGAAAGGGAGAAAGGAGGAGCAAAGACAATTCAAGGTTAAGAACCTAAGTGGGTTGGCATCCTCAAATACTCTCTGTATTAAGTAGAATGAGCTAACGACACTAGACTGGGAGGAGTATCCCAGATCAAATTTACATTAGGGGTGGGCAACTGCAAACCACCAAGTAAGCAAATTAATAAATGCAGCAGTTTTGTTAACTAAAACAAAATCAGACACCAAGAAAAGCAATCTCTAGCAAATTAATAAATGCAGCAGTTGTGTTAACTAAAACAAAATCAGAGACCAAGAAAAGCAATCTCTAGCAAATTAATAAATACAGCAGTTATGTTGACTATCACTGATAGCAGATTAAGTGCCAAAAAATATACTTATAGGCTTTCTGTATCCAGATGTCTATTGAATCAATCACAGCTTGGCCACCAAAAGCAGCTAAGATTACTGATACTGTCTCACAGAATTGTAACTCCTTATGCAGTAGTATAAAGGAAAACCTAAGAGCCTTAGTGAATCGGATAACACAAAAAGCTGTGCTCATACAACCCCCGCTATGAAACCGGCTGAACAGGATCTAGACAGTGACTAGAAATATCAAGCAAATAAATGGTAGCACTACAGTTTTGTTAACTATCAGTAAAACAGTAAACAAAATCCGACACCAAGAAAAGCAATCTCTAGCAAATTAATAAATGCAGCGGTTTTGTTAACTAAAACAAAAATCAGACACCAAAAAAAGCAATCTCTAAAAATTAACAAATGCAGCAGTTTTGTTAACTAAAACATAATCAGACAGACAGACACCAAGAAAAGCAATTTCTAGCAAATTAATAAATGCACCAGTTCTGTTGACTATCACTGATTGCAGATTAAGTGCCAAAATATATTGCATGGAATTTTTATATGCTTTTATTAGCTCATTTTGATACTGAATGTATTTTTAGGTTCATTAGTTATAAAGCATAATGTTCCAGTGGGTACATTTTGATTGTTTTTAATTGGTTCTATTTCTGAAAGTATATTTTGATGGTTTCTAATTGGTTCTATTTCTAAAAGTATTTCAACTGATTAAACACATCCCAAAGAGGTGTACCAATTTTTTTATTTCACTGGAAGTCAAGCTAAGCTTTACCATCCAATTGTTTTTTGTTGACGTTTTTCCCTAACATTGCCAAATTTTCATTGGTTTAGTTTTTAGCTTTTGAGATTGGCAAATGTACAAATTTTATTATTTGTGATTGGTTTATTGTTTGGGGTGTGTTTTATATGCCTAATGTAATTTATCCAATGGATCTGAGGATGTGTCTACAACGAAAGCTCTTCGCGAAATACACTGTCCTTAATGTTAGTTGTTTTTATGGAGTTTAATTAAAATCCTGTATATGAGTATGGATTACTGGTCGTGGATTTATTTTTCAAATAAGTTATACACTTCCAGGCTTGTGGTTCATTTTGTATTTTTATTTTATATTCTGCTTTGGGATCCATAAAGCTGTCTTTCAGACTGGATTTCTACTACAATGTAATGTAATAATGAATTGCTGAAAACTTACTTAATGAAGCTATGCGTACTGAATTTACTGAACAAGTGAAAGGCATGTGTTTGGAAATTTTTTTTTTTTTTGCATATCAAAGTGTGTGTCCAGGAATACTGTGAAAGATCAGCTGAGAAATGTTGCTGCACTGGGTTTCTAAGAAAATAATTCATATTATTCTGAATTTTGTGCACTAGAAAATGGAGTCTGCACAATGGGTTCTGAAATAAAACTTTAACAGTGTTGATTTGAGGGTACTTAAAGTGTATTAAGTACTCAAAGATTAAGTGTATAAAGTACTCAAACATTATATTTTATGGGGTCCTGAAATGGCTGGAAATAGTAATGCACAAATATGAATCCAGTAACGTATCTATAGTTACTTTATACTTAATACAAAGAAAAAGAATCTTGTGACAGGAAGAAGGCAATGCTCTGCCAAAATTTCTAATCAGTAGGTTTTATTGCAATTGAATGAACTGTTTGGAAAAATGCAAGCCAAACTTAAAAAGTACATAAAGCAAAGAGTGATATGCAATGTAAAAAAGTTCCTTATACCTGAACCTGCTTTCCCCTACGGACAATGAAAAAGTATAGGAGAGGCAAAAAACAAAAGACAAGTCTTACCGAGTGATGATTTGTTAGAACTAAAGTAATGATAAGCTTACATTATCAAAAAAAAAAAAAAAAAGCAAGATAAGTACCTTGTGCCCATATGCAAGTTTGCCCTAGCGAGAAAAAAGTAAGTGACCATAACAGAGAAATAGGTTACTATCTATTGGATTTGTACCAGTGGCTTGCAACATAAGGCCTTGGCTGGTATTTATAGTCCAGGACATCCCAAATGTATTGCAGTTATATGCGAATAGCAATGCTACACAGATATGTAATAAAGGTCAATGAAAGGTATTTGCGATGAATACAGAAAAGCAAAGCATTATTAAAAAACATGCCCATCTTTCATGAAAGAGTAAGTTGTATAAAGTTCAGCATTATGAACTTGGAAATTATTTGGTGAAATCATAAGTTCTTTTTTACATATCGCTAGCAAATGGGGCTGAGCACAATCATGATCGAAGCATTTTAGGAAAACTGTGGATAGCAGCCAATACTGATCATACCTCTCAACCTCTTAGAGCAAAAAATCTGGACAAAGCCTAAAATGATGGAGGGGGGGGGCAGATTTTAAATATTGCTCTTACAAACTTAGAAAGTTGATAGAATAATGGGTTTTCAATTAGCATGAATTTTCTGAAGGATGTGGAGTCTTAAACTCAAATGTTTGTCATTATTTAAGACCTCAGCTATCTGCCAGAAAAGTACAGATTTTAGGAGGAACACACCAAAAATATGAGGCAAAAATGTGGACATTCTGCGAAAATCCATACATTTGAGAGGTATGATACTCATTTTTTTTAAAAAAAGGGAGTTTAAAGTTTTTTTTTTTTTATATAGGGTTATCCTTATTGTGAACACTGATGGTTTCATTAAAGACTAGAAAGGGGGTGATAGAAACTAATGAAGAAGGGGAAGACAAAACTAAGGGGGAACATCAACAGGGTTTGAGCTTGAGGAAATGAGAGACAATGGGTGCTATGGTTTTTGTTAGGTGATAGATCCCCCCCCCCCCATTTTTTTTTTTTTTTTTTATGAGAGACAAGTTTGGGTGGTAAATATGGAAGAATGTGAAGGAAAAAGCATAAGGGGAAGAAAGACTGAGGAATTGCCTGCTGGAATTGCAGTCCACAGAGCCTCAAACATGTCCACTGCTAAATAGTCATATGTTAAGTCTTCAGTTGCATTTCTTTCATCTGTGAATATTTTCTTTAGCAGTAATACAGAAATCAGTCCTAAAAATGTTGTTCATCACTTTTTCTGTTACCATTAAAGCAGTATAATGATTCCTTATATGTAGTATGAACTTGTATGAACTCAACCAGACATTGTGGTTTTCTCTTTTGCTGCTGGCTGTTGTATCTATCTTCCTCAGCTAAGATTAAATGGGAGAAGGCCAGTCTTATTTACCTCTATTTGAATTTCTTCTACATATAAATATAAAAATACTAGTATCTATGCAAATCCAGTCTAAATATTCATTAATTTAATTCTTTTTTTTAGTTTTCACTTGCATATACATAATGTATGAATTAGTACAAAACTGTACTAATATTCCATTTCATTCATGAGGATATTATTAAAATACAAAAGGTGTAATGAATGTTTTCAAAATGCAAATCTTTTGTTCTGGTAAAACTGAAGTGCAAATGCTGAAATTTATCAATTCAAGGAAGTGTACATTTCCTTTTCTGCAGAGATGTGTGTGATTTAAGCCCCAGAATTTAGCAAACTTCCATGCAGGAATAGCTTATTCCTGCATGGAAGGGACCATTCCCATGCAGCACAGTAGCATGCCATGCATATTCATGAAAGCATGCTGCAAAATGGACATGGTTCTGTGTACAAGAGCAGGGGGTGTGTCTGAGAGCAGTGCTTTCACAATACACAGTCCCCCTGCACACCAGAATTACCATTTGGCAATTGAAAATGAGTGAACGCTCGTCACACCCCCAACCCATCAGGGTAAGAAATCTGGTCAAAGCCATAAGGTACAATAGTCCCTACCAAGGCAAAAGTTGATAGAATAACAGATTTAGCATAATCACATAGTACACACCTTCCAATCCATCAGAGTAAGGAATGTGGACAAAGCCATAAGGGACAATCATCCCACAAAGCATAAAGTTGATAGAATAACAGGTTCAGCATTAGCATGGATATTCTGAAGGGTAAAAATAAAAAAAACACAACAAATACATTTTTTTATACATGCAATAAAGTTTATGCATAGCTGCATGGGTGTGCCCACTGCTTAGCTACTCTTATGCCAGCTTACACAGCACGAGAAGTTAAATAGCAAGAGACATCCAACATAAGCAATACTGCAATAGTGTAGTGGTTAGAGCATATGTTTTTAAAGCAGCCATTCCTGGTTTGATCCCCATTGTAACCAATTTGCATTTTACATGTGAGAGCAGTACATAAACATTTTTTTTTATAATTGGCTACTAAATAACATATGTTGTTAACCAGAGTACTGTAGTAGGTCCAGATGTGATGTACCAGTTTAATAAAGTTGTGAAACCCCCATATAAACACAAGTTCCCCATACAGTATAGTCACACATGAATGAATGTAATGAAAGCACACTGGGGGATGTCAAGGACAGTAAACAAATTTATAATATGTAATGAATGATGAATCAATTTCATATAGCAGATAGGCTATAAAATAAAAAATAAGCAATGCTAAGCATTGCATAGCTCTGCTTACCAGGTGTAAGCATTGTGTAAATATGACTGCTAATCAATGAGTAGCACAGATAAGTGAATTTGCCCATTGGTAAGCAGTGCTGAACCTGCCCCTTTAAGCACTGCCAACCTTAGCTAAGCAGGTTTGCCTGGAGCTTAGCTTAGCACAGCATATTCAAAACAGTCCGATCACAGTAAAGTGTTGGAAATCGGACGTATTTAAACCCGTAGGCGGGAATACAGCTCATAACTGGTTGCAGCATCCCACTGTAGGCAGTATGGCAGGCATTGGCAAGGGTATGCTCTTCCGGGCACAACTCTGGGGCATACAGGAGTTCAAGGTCATGGTAGGACTCCTGGTAAATAACCATGATGAGAGACTGCTTGCAGGGCCAGTACTAGGGCTCCCAATATAAAGCAGAAGCCTAGGACCGTCTTGCCCATGACCTCACCAGTGCCACTGGTATCTCTTGGACTGGTGAGCAAGCCCAGCATGACTATGCCGACTTGAAGCAGAGGGAGAGGGAGCACTTGGACGTGTGGGTCCAAGAAGCAAGGCAGATGGGTATTGTCCCAGCAGTGTGCAAGTATTCATATCAATAACTGTTTACCAAAGTCCAGCCTGTGTATGTAATGGATAGGTATGCCTAAATATTTCTCTATTCCCTTTACAGCTGCAGCTGAGCAGGCTGTGAATCAGGAAGCCCATGTCAATAGGTTGCAAAGGCTGCGTCATCTGGCTGGTGAGTAACAATCCTGCTTGTAGTAGTCATACCAAATAAATATAAAGTAGTAAAAAGTCACCTGGCAGTATAAAAATTGTATATGGGTTGTACTGAATAAACCAGACAATATGACAGTAATAGTCCCATATAGGTGATATTTAAATAAAAGCGCAACTGCCTGGCAATAAAGTTCTAAATCCTGGACTGGTTGTGTTTACTCTGGCATTGTATGGCATTTAGTGTTGCATTCTCTGAATAGTAATGTTGTGTTAACCACTGCTACCCACACTGTGCTACAGAAAAAAATATGTCTAGGGATGTCTCTATAAGACTGTTGTAAGTACAAGGTCTGATTGTACAACCAAGAGAGACTTAGACAGAAAACACTGAAGAAACAGACAGCAGTTTCTAAATAGCTCACTCTGATGAAACACAAATTGTTGTGTTTATAGCACCCACAGCCATCATTCGAATCCCGGGAGTGGTAGTAAGCTGCATGCATAATCATACCTGTCAGCTGTACAGATTTTCCGAGAATGTCCGGATAATTGGCTCATATTTTTGGCCTGCTCCTCTTCCTCCCTGGCAAATCACTGGGATGATCTCATAATTGTAGTCACTAAATAATGACATACATTTGAGTTTCAGATTTCTAATCCTTCAGAAAATGTATATTAAAACAAATCCTGTTACTCTAGCAACTTTCTAAGTTTTTAAGAGCAATGTTCAAAATATGTCCCTATTTGTACCCCCATATTGTCAAGCTTTGTCCAGAGTTTGTGCATTAAGAGATTGAG
>NC_056743.1:282127208-282144708 GCF_019279795.1 Protopterus annectens
TGTCCCTGTGTCTGGAACAATTGTCCCTGGTGAGTTGGGCTGTCTTCACAGTCTCTGTTGTACATTGTTAGCAGAACAACCTTCTGTGATGCTGTGAGTCACACACATGCATGAAAACTTCCTCACAGGCAAAGAAAGGGACGATGCCTATGAGGTACACAGTTAAAGGACTGTTTCCAAGCTATTCGCTACAGGAATAATACCACAGCTGTTCCACAGGGAAATAGCAAGTGTGCAACTCCAATTCATGCACAGACCATCAGTTGATCCTGACCAGTACCTAAAAAAGGCAAACTGCTGCATCTGCAAAACAGATGTACAACCTACATCCCAGAGAGAGACAGACAAGAGAAAAAAAAACAAAAAAAAAAACAAACTATCATACATCAACAGGAAAAAAAAACAGGTGTGTCAAACAAGTATGCATGTAATGGACTGTAGTAGGGGGGTATGTACGTTTCATATACATGTCCTAACAAGACATGTTATATGGACATATTGTTGAGCGGAACCTATGGCCATAGCATCTCTGTCCGTCTGCAGTGACATAGAATACAGCTCAGGCCCAGGATGTCACACATATGTCCAGAGATTAATTGTGAATACAACTATGTTATGTATGTTTATCTCAGAAATGTCATGGAGCTATACAGGGTAGTTGCATAGTGGAATAATGTCACATGTGTGTGTAGGACTGCATGCGATATACCGAGCTCATACCATTCAACTGTCCATTGTTATGCACACTGACCATATTTGTGACTCATATTTGTAGTTATTTAATCAAAGACTTGTGTTATGTCTTGCAAATAATTGGCAACTTGCAAAGAATGGCATTACAACATCTCGCTCCCTTTTATTTCACCATTGCTGTTTAGGGTCCCCACAGCAGATCATCTCCACCCATGGCATCCAGTCCTCTGCATCTTACTCTCACACACCATAAACCTGCATGTCTGTCATTACCACATGCATACACCTTTTGTAGGTCGCTCCCTTTTATTTCACCATTGCTGTTTAGGGTCCCCACAGCAGATCATCTCCACCCATGGCATCCAGTCCTCTGCATCTTACTCTCACACACCATAAACCTGCATGTCTGTCATTACCACATGCATACACCTTTTGTAGGCTGTCTGCTGTCCCTGTAACCTGGCAGCCTCATCTGTTGCAAGATATACTCAACATACTCCCTCAGCACATGTCCAAACCAAGCATGCCACTGTCCCCAAGCCATCCAACCTGGGTTGACCCACTAACACACATGTCCCTAATGCTATCCCCCCCATCACACACAGTGCAAATGTGAACTTCCCACACTCTGCTGTATCCAGCCCTGAATCCTGCCTTGTCTGTACAATCCCACTGTCTGCAACCAATATAATGTAGCCAGTCACACTACCCTCCTATAGACTTTACATATCACTCTTAACGGTACTTGTCTGTCACAAATAACTCTTGACTCTCCTCCCCACCACACACAACCAGCCTGTACTCTCTCGTATACCTCTCCACCACACTGCCTATGACTCTGATCTGGTGTTCCCAAGTAGTTAGACCTATCCACCTTCCAAATTGTATGCCCTGCATTGTCACATTTCCTCTAATCCCCCACCCCATTCACACACATATATTCATACTTAGTCCTGCTGACCATCATTCCTCCATGCTTTACAACATAACCCCACCTCCCCAGGGTCTCACCAACCTGTCCTCTAAACTCACTACAGACCACAATGCCTTCTGCAAACTGTACAGCCAACAGAGGCCCCTGTCTGATCATGTCTGTCAACCTGTCCCTCCCCACTGCAAATGTGAAAGGACAAACAGCTGACCCCTGTTGAACTCCCACCTCCACCTTAAATCCACCTATCATGTCAAAACCAGAAATCACTGCTGTCACAGTAGCCTCATACATATCCTGCGGTGTCTGGCAGACTCGTCTGGCACCCCTGACCTCCACATACAATTCCACAACTACTCTCCAGGCAGCATGTCATACGCTCTCTGTAAGTGCACATAGACACAATGCAGCTGCATCTCAGCCTCAGTGCAGAGTTCCATCAACACTTGTGGATCAACATTTGCATCTGTAAAGCTCTTACCTGGCATTAAACCATACTGCAAATCATCAATCATCACCAAGTTCTCAACCTAGCGACCACCACCCTTTACCATTACCTCATCCTGTGACTGATCAATGTTATCCCTTACTTGATACTGCAGTTCTGCAGACCACCCTTGTTCAGATAAGCAGTACCCATACATATTTGCCAACATCTTACACACCCTCTCACTTTCCAAGAATACAGTAAACAATCCAGTTAAAAATACCACTGCCATGTCTCAGAAACACCTCCAGGCATCCACAAGGATGTCATCTGGAACAACAGCCTTTCCACTGTTAAACCCCCTCATACCTATCCTTACATACTCCTTGATAATCTGTTGCACCTCCTGATTAGCCGTAACCACCTCAGCCAACCTTCCCTCCCTCCCCCGTTTACCTCATAGAACAGGCCATCAAAGTGATGTTTCCATATGTTCTAAACACACTCCTAGCTTGTATGTTTCACCCATATTCCTTTATCACCCTTTTGTGCTGAACATCCTTCCTAGCTATGCGCCTCTGTCTAGCCAATACCTACAGGCCCTCTACACCATCCATGCTGTACAACATTACATACAACCTCAGATTCCACATCTGTATGTCAGATACTCTCTTTGCATGCACCCCATCTCTTTATACTCATGGGTACTCTCTACATCTGTCTGTCAATCCCATTTCTCCTTTGCCAACACCTTTCACTGCATACTCCCCTGTATTTCTTTATTCCACCACCATGTGTGTAGGAGTAGTCACCATCTGGGCATGTCAACCTGTGTCTGATTAAGCATAGTAGGTCACAGTGCATTCATTTAATGCTGAGTATGATACAAATTGGACTCACCCACTGAAAGCAATCGGAAGGCTATCCCCACATATGTCTGTGGTCTCACAGGCAAGTATCCAACCCACCCTGTAATGGAGGTCACACACACAATAGCTAAAGATGACCTGCTTCAGACATGTTTATGACAAACATCACTCCCTGGCTCAACATCAGTATAGAAGGATATGCACACCACATGCACCCCTACCCTCACCATTAATCAGGTGCAAACTGCCTACTTACACATAATGCTATGCATGTCCATACAATGCTGCTGGGTACTGGAGTATTATTTGATGTAATGTTGTGGCTGCTGATACTCATTACTAGTGGGCTGCCTCAGTAAAATTACTATGGACAATGTCTGGTGTCCTGTGATGTGTTTTACCCTGTTTATGTCTTTCTTGTGTGATGCAGAGGCTTCCAGCCTATGATGTCCAGGAGACAGCAGCCATAACGGAGACCATCCTGGAACACTCCCACATCCTCTTCAGTCGGGGTCACCAACATCAGCGGGAGAGGATGGCCCTCTGAGAAGACCTCACACAGAGAGTGAACATCTTGGGGAACCATGGCCGCACATACAAACAGGTCAGGCACATAGCAACTGACCTGACTCGGCGTGCTTGGCAACGGCCTGCTGCGGTGGCTAGGGACTGTTCCGCTACTGGTGGAGGGCCAGCCAGAGAGGCCCCACTTACTGTAATGAAGAAGCTACTTGCCAACCTTGGGGTGGCCCACAGAGAACAACCACTACAAGATGTAGTGGTCATGGAGGTGGGTGCCACCCAGGAAACTGGCAAGGAGCATCCAGGTAATGCAAAAGTCCACATCAGTGTACTGAGGTTACATTTCAACTGTGTAGTAACAGTCTTTAGATGCAGATGTCATTGCAAAATAGAGCACTGGGTGGGGTTTAGTAATGCACACGTGCCCATTTCAGTTGAAGAGTAGCAAATAGTGTAATATCATAGTGTAGACTGTACCTGTGCTTACATCCACCAGTGCTCCTGGGCCAATGGCTATTGTAAAGCTGCTGACAATACCTCTCCCTCACATTACCTAGGTATCTCTTGTCAGCATGAGGCACAGCAGCCTGAGGCTGGTAAGTATGAGATCTTCCTGTTGTGGCTTACCAGTACTGCAGACATTTTAAGGTCATGCATGTGGCCAAGCACCAAACTGTTATAGTCAGCAAATTGCATGCATCTGCAAGATCACCTGTGGTGGGATTCACTGCATGATATCACATGGGCCTATTTGCATGAGATCACATAGTAGCATAACTCACAAACCTGTTATTGCAGGACATCTGGATAATGATTGCCAAAATGTGGGGGCAGAGTGCCAATAGTAGGGACATGTTGTATACAGTACTGTGAGACGGGTCTATATTGAATCAGCGAGCACTTAAAAAAGTGAACGCTGATTCATCGTCCCTATTTGAGCAAACGTTGAAAATCCCGAACACCCGGAACAGTGATTTTTTTCTCAGGGAAAAAAAATAGCTGGGCCGGTTTCGGGAGTTTGCCATTTTCTCCACTGTGGTGAGATCTCAGAGTTGGTATATTTAAGGGGGGGGGGCTTCAATACTGTTTTAAGTTTTTGGGGGGTTTTTTGGTGGAACAGCGATTTTTTTCCCTAGGAAAAAAAATCGCTGTTCCGAGCATTCAGGATTTTCAGCGTTCGGTGAACTAGGGTCGATCAATCAGCATTCGTTGATTTAATATAGACCCTGTGAGACAGTGCACATAAAAGGTGTACATGCATGTCACAATGCCAGGTATGTTTGAGATATGACAATGTGAGCATAATTCACAAGACCAAAGCCATGCGACCTATAATCTTTACAATGCAAATGTGAAATATACAGCTCTGTTAAGGGAACATGTATGTGGAGTGGAAACAGTCCAAGAAGCTAGATGCATATGTGTGGACAGGAGGAAGCTCATACTGGGGTATATTAGCGTGTGATACAACCACAGCAGTTGATCAGATTGGGTACACACCTGCCATCAGTCATGGACTCCTGCAGTACCTGCATATAACTGTCAGCTCAAATACCAGGATTATCCCAACACAGACCCACAGTTACCTGCTACAGCAAAAGCCATGGTTCACATACCACCTAACATGCTTCAGCAGGATTGAATGCTATGGACACATACACACAGCATTGCATATGCAATGGAACACAGTGCAGATAGTCATCAAAAGGTGTACAAGAGATGGTGCAACAGTGCAGTTTAAAGAAGTGGACATCCCTACACATATGTTGGGAAAATCATCCCAGAAATGTCCAGGGAGGCTGCCAGGAGCCATATAGCAACAGTGAAAGGGTATCAGACATCTCTGGCAAGTATTGGGTGTGTACTACATGTGGCAACAGTCTTCCATGGACTCTACATGTCTTGGGTATAGGGTGTGTGTTGACAATGGCAGCTGTTCCTCACAATACACTACAGCCTGTTCTGGGTAAGAGCAGGACAACAATACATCAACTTTTCAAAATGCATGTGTGGAAATGTGTGAATGTGTTATGAGACCAGGGCTGAACTCTTCTTGTGTACAATTTGGTCATGTTAGTTTGGCACAGTAACAGCACTACACAACAGCAGAACTGCACTACCCACACAGTGAAGCAGGGTGAAGGCAGCGTCCTGCTTTGGGTTTGTGGTCCACCAGCTTGAACTGGGGCTGTAGCCAATTTGGATTGTATTATGACAACTTCCAAACACCAGTCCCTTGTGGCTATGATCTGTCTGGTGTGAGTCACATAGCTGTGCATGGGGAGGTAGAACATTGCACACAACGATGGGACACACCCCACATCCAAATGAACAAAAGGATGGATTCACAAGAACACAATCAAAAGTCTGCTGTGGCCAAGCCAGAGGCCACACCTACATATGAAACAGTCTGTGTGTTGATCTGACAAGTTCTGAGCACAGGGGATGGCCTTGAAATCAGACAGATTTGGAGTTGTTTGTCAAGGGACAGTTTTCAAACATTGCCATGTTGAGATGTGCCATGCTGAGAAACACCACCCCAAGAGGACTGACTGCTGTACTGAGAGCAGCAGGTGTTTTACCAAAGTATTGGTTTACAGCTGAGCACCTTCTGCAAGCCAGCTATTGCAATACTAACATGTACGATATGACACCACTACCCGATGTGTATATTTCTCATTCAGAATGCACAGGTTACATGTCATATGAAATGGTGGAAATCTCATGGCAATATTCATGTGGTCTCACGTGATATGTCATAAAACCCTTGCATGTTAAGAGGGGTATTTACACTTACTATATCCGCTGTCAGTTTGTGAAGTTGTTTGAGGAAATGCCCTTGTTTTCACATACATAAATTGCAGGTTATGACAACTGGAAATCACAGTATGATATTAAAAGTAGGGTCACCAATCCACTGGTCAAACCAGTAATGTACCAAACCAACATAGGAGGTATGTGCAGCAGACAGGGAGTATGACCCACATATCAAAATAGTTGTGAAAACTCTGTACAGTTTGTAGTTATGTTCCCTAGGTTTTGCCACAGTGCTATAAAGGTGAACAGCACTGATGTCTACATAGGTGTAGTGTGTTCTAAGTGAAGCCAAAACACCTACTAAAGACACTCACACAACCCAGTGGTGTAAAGTAGTAGTAAAACTAACTTGAAAGGTAAGCATTGCAAGATGTTGAGGGCCTGTCTAGCGTGTGTCTGTTGTGGTCTGGCTATGTGTCATGACTGTCACTCTCTGCCTAATGTGAGGTCTGTGTAATGCCTGTGGGACACCGTGTGTGTGTGTGTGTGTGTGTGTGTGTGAGTGTGTGTGCACATATGATAAACTGTATAATGATGTTAGTAATGTACATACCTTGTCTTTTCCTCACAGGTGGGCATGGCAGTCCCAGTCCCTCCAGCTATACAGGTGATGTTAGCTTGTTTGGCAACTCTAACCATGATGACAACCATAGTGGGGCACAGGTGGGGTTGTCATGGGCTGCAGCTGTGTCACCAGTTGGAATTCCACCTTTATCAAGCCCATCCCCGCACAAGGACACAATACCCACACATTCCCCACCACCAGAGGCCACAAGTGAAGGACAGCTGGGTGCAGGCACAGGACATGAAAGTGTGGAGACTATGGCAAGTGAGCAGCCAGCCACAATCCATACCCAGACTGCTGGCGAGGTCATACACAGGCATATGAGCAGGGGTGGTCGAAGGAGGATTGCTGCCCACCCAGCCCATGTAGAAAGTGCCAATACAGCAGTTACCAGGCACATGTTTCGGGCTGTAATGGATGTGTAGGTGCATAATGAATGGAACACCAGACAACTGCACAGGGTTGTGGCAGACCATCTCCCTGGTGCTCATGGCTGTCTCCAGGACCTTGTTGCAGCCAGGCATGAGGGAAATGAGATCATGGATAGATGGTTGGGTGAGATTGGGGCACTCATCAGCTGTAGAATATCTATGATTGTTGTTTGGCAGGGGAGAGGCGGCAGACATGAAGACATAGCTAAGCACCACGATCAGCTGGGGGTTCATGTGGCCATCCACCATCACACTCCCATAGAGGCAGTGACACCAGTAATACTGAGGGTAATGTGCTGTCCATGCCATGATGTAGCAGGCCATGGGCATGTGGTCCTGGCCGGTCCCAACAGGTTCACAGTTCCAGCAGACATCAGTCACCATTAGGGGGTAGTACTGCCTTGGGCCTAGTGGTGCCAGTCAGACCATGGCAGGACCAGTTCCCGTGTCCACAGCAGGAGATGGTGAACTGTACACCCTGCCATGTATGGTCCACAGCTGTCCACAAAACATCAGTGTAGGGCAGCCACATGGTGTGACTGCAGGCAGACACACACATATCACAATCAGGAAAGAGGTCACCTCCACACACATGCACCAAATATGCATAGACCATGTCAGTCCTACACCCTAAACACACACCCATAATGTTAACTGAATCGCACAGCCTAGGCCTCTGGCAAACCAGCACAACACCCTGTGCATATGATGAAACCTGTGCCAGATCCCTGCCATCCACACTATCAATGCAGGCACATGCAACTATGGGTCTGATGCACAGGGTGACCATACTGAATTGTAGCTATGTAATGTTGTGTAAGTTGCTGTCATCTGGTATGGATAAGGGGTATAAAATCCAACAAAGGTAGGTCAGCACCAGGAGTGATACCCGAATTTATTCCAAATAGTAATGAATCAGACCGGTTTTGGCAGTTTTGCCTTCATCAGTGATTGCCATCTTAATTGTCTGACAATCTATATATACATACAGCACTACATATCAATCAAGTAGTTAAAGAGATGGTAATAACAAAAACTAAAAAAGTCTCTATAATCTATGCATAATATATGAATGAATTATTTAATTATTTGTTCTTTACTGTTATTATTCCAGCTACAGGTGGTCATTAAAGCCAGGGGAAAAAAAGAGCCCCTAGCCTTACAATCCACCTCCTTGTCATTCAAAATACTATGCAACCCTAACTTATTCAATCTATCACCCACTATCTTGTCAATAATACAAAACTGAAATATTGCTGATTTGTGATCACATATATGTCTGTAAAGTGCATTGGTCATTCATTTGTTTCGGATATCACTTAAATGTTCAGACATTCTTATTCTGAAAGGTCTAGATGTTTGTCCAATATAAAAAGATGAACAGGAACAGGTGGCCAAATAAACCACCCGGTCTGTTCCACAACTGGCAAAATGCTTAATCCTATAGACCTTTTGAGTATTTTTGCTAGAAAACTCCTTAGATTTAGGTATGTATCTACAAAAGGAGCAATGTCCACAAGAAAATGACCCAATTAACTTGTCCCCTGTAATCGTTAGTTGTTCCATAAAGTGACTTTCACCTTTGGATTTGTAATGATTAAGATAGGACCCCAGTGTTCGTCCCCTACGATATGAAAACTTGCATCTATCCATAAGGAGACTTGATAGTTTTTGATTTGCCATAAGAATATTCCAATTTTTGTTAATTGCATTTCTGATGGCATGAATGTTTCTACCATAGGTCACTACTATCCCCGGAGATATGAGTTTTTTCTTTATATTGCAATAACTCTGACCTATCTTGTCCAGTAGCCCAATTACTAGCTGAAGGAATGGTTCCTGGTTTATAGCCCCTAGCTCTAAATCTATGTATCAAATCATTCTTGTGATGTTCATAGTCAACATGGGAGGAGCATTTCCTTTTGATGCAAAGGAATTAGGACTTGGGAATATTCCTTATAATATGGTCAGGGTGTAAACTGGAACAGACTGGGTGGTCTATTTGGCCACCTGTTCCTGTTCATCTTTTTATGTTGGTGCCATATTTTGGATTATATTTCGCGACTTTGTTCATTGAATTTCGTGACTGTGCATTTCAGTGATAACGTCTGGTCCAGAATGCATCTAATTTGGAGTTTATTTTTATTTTTTGTTTTTATACGCTGTTTTTGTTTTGTGGGATTATATCAAGAATGTCTCCATAAACTATCCAAAAATCTATTAGTGATGGAGAAAAATTTAAGGAGCAAGAAATTACATAAGTTTCACAGGGATTTGATGGACTATGAACAAGGCAAACCTTTTGGTATTAAAAAGAATGTTACCTTTTCCAATGGGGATCCTAGGGTGGCTAGACCTAGGAGGAAGAGACCCAGATCTATTTTAAAGAAATCTGAAAACAATTATAGCAGCAACTCAGGGGAGGAATCCTCTGTTACTAAAACTGAGCATGGGCTCACTCAGGGGTCCCCAGCCCATAAGAAACAGACAAATGGTGACCACCCTTTAGACCTAGGAAACACAGGGGTGGGAGAAAACACTGCAAACCTGGATAATTTGGAAACATTGTTACAAATGATAATTCCCAAATAGCAGAATGTTCAAATGTACTTAACATTTCTTCTGTAACATTATCTGAAACTGCTATTAAACTACTTAACAAGGGATTAACGCATGTTCCTGGTGTTAATGTCCATGAAGACAGTATTGTGAAAGATGTTTTGTCATTTTGTCGTCTGCTGAACTTAAAATTATATTCTGGTCAACAGGGTGGCTCTCAAATATCTACTGATTTTTGTTTTAAAAAAAAATCTGCTTTTCAGCCTCCGATGGATAAATATGTCTCTATATTTCAACAATCAGTTCTCAAAGATCTACATTTTCATGGCTATGAATCTCAGATGCTGGGTCACAATCTGTCTGGGGCAGAACAACAAGCCCTTAAAGAACTAAGAAATAATCATAATGTAGTCATTATTCCAGCCAACAAAGAAGGAGCAGTTATAGTCATGGACATGGATTATTATTTATCAGATGCCCATGAAAAATGTATTTTAATTTGTGCTGCTTCTATGCTGCAATGGATCCAAAGTCTTCTTAAGACACACAGTCTTGCTGTTCTGTTTACTGTTGAATCAGAGACACAGAGCTTTGTATGACTCCATCTGTAGGCTGTTTAAAGCACCAAGCCTTTCAAATTGCACACTGATAAAGAAATATATTTTGCAGCTAAAAGAACAGTTACAGATAACTTATTTTTATAACAAATTACACGTACTCTGTCTGACTGTAGCATATATTTACAAAGTTTTCCTTCATTACAGAGATGAATGATGACTTCTACAAAATACCTCTCTCTGTATGATGACTTCTGCATAATATGTCTCTCTCTCTCTATCTCCGATAACTGAATTACTAAAGTTGTTATATAGACTGCTAGTCATGCACATAGATTTTCTTATTTCCTTTTGGTACCTTTTTTGGCTTTCTGTGGGAAGTCACATAATGTCTGTTTTGAGACTTTTCTATTGTCCTGTCAGCAGTTCTGCTGGTGTGAAAATACACAAATGCACGCAATCATAATAACAGAAGTATGAAAGGAAACATCTGTTCTGTTCCTATTGAAAAAAAACATCATATATTGCTGAGTTTATAATAAGGGATGTCTGTTAATAGATATTTGTTCTGCAAACATGAGAAAATCATGTAATACTTGCTTTCCGATATTGCTTTGTTAGGCTTTTTCTGGTGCTGTGAAGAGAAGTCTGGCTGTTATACATATAGCATGAATGCCCATTTTACATTGCTAAACTGTACACATACATTCAAGCAAACTTTATTCTATGCTTTATCTTTCAGCATATTTACAACAGAATTAATTTCAACCTTATATTCATAATCTCTAACAATTCCCTCTTTTTTAAACATACTCAAAACACTTTATACTGATATGTCTGTTTATTCACATTATATAAAAAACACATTAAGAAACAAAAACCTTTAGTCTTCTTTTGATACAAGTCAAAATGCAATTTTTTATAGTTAATACAATGATATAAAAGTATTACTACCAAAACTGAAGGTATTTAACACCTTTTTCTTTTGCAGACCATTCTGTGAAAATATTTCATCAATTATGGGCTGTGTCTGCTTTAATTTTATTTTTTAACTTGATTAATTTATTCTTTTGCAATTACAAAATTTAATTTATGACTTAGAAATGTTCCATTAACTCTTTGCAAATGTTGAATTAACTATAAGAGACAAGAACCATGTGCTACTGCAAGCATTTATACACTGCTGAAAATAAACAGTTTAAATGTCATTTTAACCATAATATTGTGGTTATATTTCTGAACTGCCCATAAACTTTAATTGACAGTGAAATATACTCTGTAAAATGCTGTTTACATATTAGTCCATTAGCTGTATGTATACAATATTGTAATATAATTCTTTCTCTAGCTGGGGTAACCATACTAGTGATGATAAAATGATGGTCCAGAAACCAATGATAAAACTGCAACTTGAAACCAGTGATAATTTTACAACTTGACAAATTACTTTTGAACTTATTACGATGTATCCTGTGCAGTATATATTTACACAGGCTGTTTGCTATTCATGCATTTCATCAATCTAGTAGGTACCCTGGACCCATTTTTTAAAACATGTTTTTTCACACATATTCGTTGCTAGACATTAATTTCATTTGTATTGAATTATTCTGTATTTGTACATACAAAGACTGTAAAGTACATTTAGTCTAATCTTACAAATTTACTAACATTAACATCGAGCAAAATCTTGGAAAATTCTTATGTCTCTTTAGAAGTATTTAGTGGAATTGCCACCAGAGGCAACTATGCTTTTTGCATACCAACATTGTCTTGCCAAAAACATATTAAAAATAGTGTCCATTCTTGTTCAGTTTTAAACATACCTTTACTCTCTCTTATGTATAGCTGTAATAAAGCAATTTTAATTCATCTTGTGTATAGCTTTACAGTTTAACAGGTTGTAAATACAATTTAATACTAAACAATACAATAATAACTAGCATAAAATATATTGGACTTTCAGATTTAATCTGTTTATCAGTGTTTCTTATGCACTAATACCTGCCCCCCACCCCCCCAAAAAAGAGTACTGTCAAGAAGGAATGAAATATTATTTCTTCCTATAGCTCTATTTCAGACCCTTGTGCAGTACTGCTTATACAGTCAGTGTAAAATTGAGAGAGTGCATCTCCCCCTGTAGTATTGCAGTATTGTTTATCTCCTTGATGTTGTGAGAATAGAATGCAAACCAGCCCAATACTTTGGTTATACATTTGTTTTATTAGGTTACTAAACTATAGGCCTTTGTCTACTTTTTATAAAGCTATTGTTGTTTACTACTGCTAGTAGTTATTTATACCTTTCTGAATAATTTATTTGAACTGTATGTATACTATAGCCCATTTGCTGGCTGAACTTGATGTAACTAAGGTTTTTTACTTTTAACATTTATTTGCAAACTGGTTATTAAGGGCATGGTTGCACAATTGTGATGTTTTATTACAATTACCAAATAGTGTTGTGATGTTTTATTACAATTATCAAATAATGTTGCATGTAAACATTTAACAATTATATTTTAATAACAATAATAGTTTAGAAAAATATAAGCCACTTGTCTGGCAATCAGTCTTGGTTTTTATCTTATCTTTCCAACATTTCCTGTAACTATTCATCTATTCTAGGAATGTCTGAGCTTACATTTTAAACTCTGTAAACTATATTTAACCTTTTACAATTTTTCTTTAAATCATTTGTTCATACACTTACAGTTGTACAACATTTAGAAATATAATAAGTATTTGTGATTTGAATAACTATGCATTTATACTACATAAACAGACATTATTTTACAATTAGCTTACATGGATTTCAGTATTTTATTTAACTGTTCTGCCATTTTATTTTACAAAAACTGTTTACTAATACCATTTGTGATTTTATTTCTTTTTAAAATTCAGAACTTTAACTGTTTGCTGTGGTGTTACTATACAATTATAAAAAAATTGTAAAAAAACAAATAGATATTAGCTTAACTAACACATTTATATTTACATTATTTATATTTGCTGTTGTCTGCCTTTTATTCTTGTGCATTGTACTTCAGATAAAAAGAAAATACATGCATGGCAGTCTTGTGACTTTAAATCTTTACTGTTATTAACTATTTTCATTTGATTTTTATACACTAAAACTGCTGCGTACCTTCTGACTATGTTATTAGAATAGCAGTTATATGGTCTATTTTACTATACTACTGATAAATGTATTGCTTTAACTGAAATGGAAGTGTTAAACATTTGAGAATGATTTGTCCAGACATCAGATCCTACCATCCTACCATATATATTTAACCATTTTCAAAACACAAATATATTATAAAATAGATTTGTTTTGCACAGATTAGCTGTGTATGCAGGAAGTCAGTCTCTGTCAGTTTAGCTAATTTATTTTCTTTATCCAGTAACTTGCTGTTGAAGAGTTTCCTGTAATGTTGCATGATCTTTATGATATTTTTCAGTAACCTGTTCTTCTGAATCTAAAACTCCTATGCACTTTTGAAAAGATGCATATATAACTTGTCTAAACTTCCTGAACTCATTGTGTCTGTCTTTTAGAAGTTTATTACATTCTTTAGTAACAAAATGTACTAGAGGTTCTATCAGTAACTGATTTGACTGTTGTTACAATTCTGAAATAAACCTTTTACATTTGGTGACAGAACATAACTGTCTAACATTTGAATATAATGTCAGCATGTTAACTTTTTCTGGTTCTTTACCATTACAAGTTTTGCCTGTACAGTCTAACCTTTGAATAGTGGCATGCACTGTATTTTTATGACATTGTACACACAATGCATATTTTTTTATATCACACATGATTTTGTTTCAGATACCAGTCAAATATTGTAACCAATTTGCATAATGCCTTACTATTAACTTGCCCTAATAAGGCTTTACATATGCTAATATGCTGTATATACATTTCATTATGTTATTATTATTATTACCTTTATGGCATTCATACTGTAAGTAACACATACATTTTTTCTTACCAGTCAACCAGAGAGGCAGATGGCCAGGCTGCTTTACTGTAGATGGTTGAAAAGTCTCTTAGTCACTTGTGATGTTGGTAAAGCAAAACTGGCAGTTTCAGTCTTACAACTTTGTATAGTACCTTTTTTGAAGAATTTATGGCACTGCTCACCTTCCTGCACTGCAGTCTCATTCCGGATTTAGACATCTAATAAACTGTATTATTGTTAAAAATGGTTATAAACTGTAGAAATCTGAAGTACTTTACATAAACGTTAGTTGCTGTACTTTTACAGGAGTGACCTTATACAAGGCATTACCCACTCACTCCCCCTGTTTTTGGACACAGGCTAGGAACATTTGTTAGGGTCACCATTGAAAATGTATTTTAATTTGCTCTCTGCTCTGCTGCTGAATCAGAGACACAGAGCTTTGCATGACTCCATCTGTAGTCTGTTTAAAGCACCAAGCCTTTAAAATTGCACAGCTATAAGCACAGTTACAGATAACTTATTTTTATAACAAACACATACTCTGTCAGATTGTAGCATATATTTACAAAGTTTTCCTTCATTACAGATATGAATGATGACTTCTACATAATATGTCTCTCTCTCCCTCTCTCCCATAACTGAATTACTATAGTTGTTATACAGAGTGCTAGTCACGCACATAGCTTTTATTTCTGTTCGGTATCTTTTGTGGCCTTCAGTGGAAAGTCACATAATGTCTGTTTTTAGACTTTTCTATTGTCCTGTCAGCAGTTCTGCTGATGTGAAAATACACAAATGCATGCAATCAGAATAACAGATGTATGAAAGGAAAAATCTGTTCTGTTCCTATTGAAAAAACATCACGTATTGCTGAGTTTATAAAAAGGATGTCTGTTAATAGATATTTGCTCTGCAAACATGAGAAAATAATGTAATACTTGCTTTCCAATATTGCTTTCTTAGGCTTTTTCTGATGCTGTGAAGAGAAGCCTGTCTGTTATACATATAGTATGAATGCCCATTTTACATTGCTAAACTCTATACATATATTCAAGCAAACGTTTTTATTCTATGCTTTATTTTTCAGCATATTTACAACAGAATTAATTTCAACCTTATATTCATAATCTCTAACAGACCATAGACAACTCAAGAATGCCATACATTATATGCCAATGTCTCTAGATCCTACCAGCCGCTTTAAAAATGAAAATGATTCTTTTTTGAAGCTGGCAGCTAAGGAAGGTATCATTAATACTTCAGTCCTAAATCACTTTACAGTTGAAGAGCCTCAGAAACACATACTTTGTTACCTAAGATCCATAAGAATTTGCAAAAACCACCTTTAAGACCAACAGTATCTAGTATGGGTTCACTTACGGAACCCTTATCAGGATTCCTTACTAAATATTTACAGCCCCTTCTGACTATGGTCAGATCTAGGATCAAAGATACCACTGAATTCCTCAGGATCTTAAGTGACACCCATCTAGAACCAGATTGGATAATGTGTACACAGGATGTCACTGCCTTATATACTAACATTCCACATTGGGATGGGCTGAAGGCTCTTGAATATTGGCTAAACAAACCAAACATTTATCCACTAGGCTTTAACACACTGTTAGTTTGTATGACAGAGCATGTCCTTACAAAAAATGTGTTCCATTTCCAACAGGAATGTTACTGGCAGGTCAGTGGTACTGCTGTGGGGGCATCTTTTGCCCCCATTTATGTAGATCTTTTTATAGGCTATTTGGAAGAATTCCTTATATATGATAATTCGCATAACATTTTTCAGGGTGAGATGGACATGTGGCGGTGGTACCTGGATGACTGTTGGCTGGTTTGGCGGGCAGACACAGGATCTCTTTTAGAATTTGTTCAATACCTCAATGAAAATAAGTGGGGTATTGAATTTATGCTTAATATGCATCAACAAGAAATTAATTTTCTTGATGTTAAAATCTGCAGAAATGAAGATAATACCCTGTCGACCCTGGTCTTCTGCAAATACCCAGAATATACCAGTCTTTTAGAGGTGACCAGTTTACACCCTGACCATATTATAAGGAATATTCCCAAGTCCCAATTTCTTCGCATCAAAAGGATATGCTTCTCCCATGTTGACTATGAACATCACAAGAATGATTTGATACATAGATTTAGAGCTAGGGGCTATAAACCAGGAACCATTCTTTCAGCTAGTAATTGGGCTACTAGACAAGATAGATCAGAGTTATTGCAATATAAAGAAAAAAAACTCGTACCTCAGGGGATAGTATTCAATTTGTCATGACCTATGATAGAAATATTCCTGCCATCAGAAATGCAATTAACAAAAACTGGAATATTCTTATAGCAAATCAAGAAGTATCAAGTCTCCTTACTGATTGATGCAAGTTTTCATATTGTAGGGGACAAACACTAGGGTCCTATCTTAATCATTACAAATCTAAGGGTGGAAGTCACTCTATGGAACAACTAACGATTACAGGGGACAAGTTAATTGGGTCATTTTCTTGTGGACATTGCTCCTTTTGTAGATACATTCCCAAATCTAAGGAGTTTTCCAGAAAAATACTCAAATGCTCTATAGGATTAAGCATTTTGCCACTTGTGGAACAGACTGGGTGGTCTATTTGGCCACCTGTTCCTGTTCATCTTTTTATGTTGGGCAAATGTCTAGACCTTTCAGAATAAAAATGTCTGCACATTTAAGTGATATCAGAAACAAACAAATGACCAATGCAGTTTACAGACATATATGTGATCACAAATAATCAGCAATATTTCAATTTTGTATTATTGACAAGATAGTGGGTGATAGATTGAATAAGTTAGGGTGGCATAGTATTTTGAATGATAAAGAAAAGAGGTGGACTGTTAAGGCTAGGGGCTCTTTTTTTTTCCCTCGTCTTAATGACCACATGCAGCTGGAATAATAACAGTAAAGAACAAATAATTAAATAATTCATTCATATATTATGCTTAGATTATAGAGACTTTTTTAGTTTTTGCTATTACTGCCTCTAACTACTTGATGGATATGTAGTGCTGGATGTATATATAGACTGTCAGACAATTAAGGTGGCAATCACTGATGAAGGCAAAACTGCCGAAACCGGTCTGATTCATTACTATTTGGAATAAACT